>NC_134545.1:69372289-69675319 GCF_050624435.1 Tenrec ecaudatus
ATTGATGATTTTTTAAACATCCTTATATAGACCTCTAATTTCATCTCTAAATATATTTAGAGCTTTATCTTAGGGACAATATTTTAAATATCTTCATGGTCTTCTTTGACATTTAAGTCATCTTGGATCATTCATACTTCAGACCTTTAAAATTGTTGTTGCCCAAGACTCTTGTTACGCGTCTCCAAACTTTAGCCCTGGGCTGATTTTATCTTCTTCTGGGTGCTTGGCTACACATTTGTCTCCCAAACACACCACTGAGCCAAATGGCGGCTCTTAGTGTCCTTGGGTGGATCCTCAGAACTTTCAGTTCCTGCTCCTCTGGTTTCCATTTTTCTTGCTGCCTGACATAGAGTGAATTGTTTTACTTCAATGAATAATTTATAAACTATTAAGGGTTTTCAAGGGAGGAAGGGTGGGAGAGAAAGAGGGAAAATGAGGAGCTGATAACAAGGGCTCAAGTAAAAACAAAATGTTTTGAGAATGATGATGGCAACAAATGTACATATGTATTGGACACAATGGGTGGATGTGTGGATTGTGATAAGAGTTGTACAAGCCCCCAGTAAAATGATTTTTTAAAATAAATAAAAATAAACAGTTGAAAGTTTGTTTTAAGACTATGCATTATTTTTCCAGGGCTGCTATAATAAACTATCATGATCTGTATGACATAAAATGACAGAAATTAATTCTCACAGTTCTGGAAGTGAGAAATTAGATTTCAGAATGACTTCCTGTCAGGGTAACCCAGCCCCTGACAAATATCATGAGTCCATAGGTGCAACTATACAGCAATAATATATAAAGATTATAGTAAAGTCATAGACAATAAGAGAGATAGGAGAGAGAGTGAAATAAAGGAGTCAGACACATTTTTATGGCAGAATGCTCATCTCGGGGACAGCCATGATCTCAGCAGCCAGGTCTTGGCAGAGAGCGGAAGGAGGAGAGAGCATATCCTCTTTATTTCTGACCAAGGCCTATATATACTTAGGGGCGTGATTATAGGTAACCACACACGTCACAGGAAGTAGCTGTACAATAAGCGTACGTATCACAGGAAGGGGATGAGCTAGGAGTGTACACATAATAGGAAGAGGAGTGACTAGGGGTACACAGGTGACAAGATGGGTGGACCCTAGACTCAAGATGGCATCCTAATCTTGGTCATCCTTGAGTGGGTTCAACCTTCTCTCTGGGCTTTCCTTCAGGGAGACAATCATTATCCTTATCAGAAGGGAGTGGGCCCTATTTAGGATAAGGCAGAATAACCTCTAAGCTACTTGCATCGACCTCCAAGTGTACAGTCATTTACCGTGTGTAGCAATAGTGTCTTGGGTTTGGCATATATCTGGGGAAGACAACCTGGGGAAAATTTCTTTTGCATCCCACATCTCCCCGAAGTATCTAGAACAAGATCCTTGTCGTCAGGGTTTTGGCCTCACTAGGAGTTCATTGGCTTGTGGCAGTATCACTCCAGTCTCTTCACACAACTGTGTCTCTCAGTATCTCTTCATTTCTCTATCTATTCTTTTTTATAAGCACACCAGTCCTATTGAATTCAAGTCCACCCAACTTCAGTTTGACCGTTTGCATATGAATGACATAATTTCAAAAACCCCATTTACAAATATTTTAGACCACAAAAGAGACCCAATCTCAAATACAATTTAAGAAGAAAATTTATTAAGTCTTGAAATAAAAAGACACAGACCCTCATTTCAATGAGTGAGGCCATTAGCACAAGTTCCAAATGGCATTAGCAGATTCACAGTGAGGATTCATGAAGCAAAGAAACTCACAAATTTATGATTGGTGGCAGATCAAGATATTAAAGTTACAGATGATTGGGATACATATGTTAGCTAGAATGGCTTACAAGATTTATACAGGGCCTTCCAACTAAGATCATCAGAGTGAGACTGATAGGGCATGACTGACTATGCGACCCCCCAGACTGCCCATAGTACAGCAATCTCCTTCAAGGAAACCAAGGCAAGTTTCTAAGAGAGACTGCCCATCAATGGACTGGTTGGAGGGGATAAAGGTAATCTGTTTTCTAATGCATCTGCATGAGGGCAAGATTATCTTCATTCTTTGTTAATAATCAGAAATAATTCTTTTTTTTTTTTTTAGTTCTGTTTGTTTTTTAATCATTTAATTAGGGGCTCACATAAATCTTATCACAAGTCATACATAGATCAGTTGTGTAAAACACATTCCTACATTCATTGCCCTCATCATCTTCAAAACATTTACTCTTCACCTAAGCCCCTGGCATCAGCTCCTCATTTTTCCCTTCCCTCCCCACTCTCCCCTCCCTCATGAACCTTTGATAATTTCTAAATTATTATTTTGTCATAATTCAATGGAAATTTAATCTATGGGAGGATGCTGCAGATGGACTTGAGGCTGTCCTTGCCATCCACAAATCTTTGCACACAGGGTGCTCAGAATTTAAGCTCTAATACACAAATAATGTCACATTCACAGAGAGATACAAAACAAACTACAGCAGACCCAAACTATAGCACTACAGGCTTGGAGGGTCTCCTGGCTACCTATAAGGTTCCAAATATTAGATTATTCTTGTGACTCTGCTTAAATTATTTTTATGATTCTCTGGTTTCTTTCCAAGAAAGGACAGTGAAAACTTTTCAGCGACCATCGTTTATCATTTTCTTGTACTTACCCAATAGGAAACATCCTGTTTTCTGACACTTAAGAATGTGAGATCCATAGGAAAAAAGGAGCCCTGGTGACACAGTGGCTGCACATTGGGCTGGTAACTGAAAGGCTGATAACCACCAGCTGCCCCTGGGGAGAAAGAGGAGGTTTTCTACTCAAGGAAAAAGTAGAATCTCAAAAACCAAGAGGGGAAGTTCTATCCTGTCCTGCAATGAGTCAGACTGACTCAATAGCAGTGAGTTTGCTTGTTGGTTTGTTTGTTTATGAAGAATGAAAATCAAGGTTGTATTTATTTAGATTGGATACAAATGAAACTATTGTGGGGGGGAAAAGTAGGGCAACAAAATCTTCTGATTGGAAGGATATCTTAAGTGGAAGGATTTTTTCAACCTACTGACATCAGTAGTTCTTGTGAATGTTTCATGGTCTGAATTTTTACTTTGATCTTGCCAGCCTTTGAGGCTGTTGTGAAACTCCAGAAAAATCAGTCAGTTCAAATTTCTTTGGCTGGCCTCTTGATAAATTCACCATTAGTCTTCCCATACAAGGAGCATTTAATAATAAATCTGAGTATCTTAGCATCAATATCAAAGCATGCTATGTTCTTCCAGTGCAGGCCCAAATCAAAACTCCAAACAAGATACTGTATTAAACTATGTGCTGATCTCACCGGAGTATGAGGGTTTGATATTTGGTCCTTCAGAAGACTGGCTTATGTGGACTATCAAAATAAGACAAAAGACCTTCTAGCACAAAGAAAGCTTCCTTTGCCCTAGGATTTCACGTGTCTACTTCTCTGTGGGAAGTTGCGGTATCATACAATTGGCAAAATTTTAATTTCATCATTTGTAAGATCACTGGAAGTCAATATTTAGTTATCCTGTGCTGCTGTTTTAGAAATACTACAAGTGGGCGGCTTTAACAAACATTTATTTTCCGACGGCTTAGAAGGCAGTATTTAGTGCACTGGTGCGAGGGGGAAGTCTGGCTATCTCTGTCAGCTATTGGGAATGTCCTTGTTCTTTGGATCTTTAGTCATTTCCATGAGACATGGCCTCTGACTCTCTCTGTATCTGCTTGTTTAATCGGCTCCCTTTGTATCCACATAGATAATGATTTAGACCACATCCTAAACGAATCCTGCCCCATTAACACAATTAATCAAATTCATTCTCAGATGAGTTTATAACTACAGTTATAAACCCCAAATCAAACTCACTGCTTTGGTATTTTCTTGAACTAATTTGATCCTGACTCATAATGACACTACAGGAGAGGGGAGATCCACCTTTTGGGTTTCTGAGGCTGTAAATGTTTATGGGGGCAGAAAGCATCTCATTTTTCTGAGTAGTAGCTGGTTATTTTGAACTGCTGACCTTGAAGTTAGCAGCCCACCAAATAACAAGTAACAAGGAATAGAAGTTAGGTGTTACATTGTACACTTTCCTGGTGGATACAGTTTGATCCATAACAGTCTTTTTCTTTGACTTGAGTTTGGCTCTTGGCTCACTACTGACAAAATAGATAAATGCATCTCTGGTACAATGAAATTCCCTAAGCCCTCCATTATTCATCTGAATTATTATTATCCAATCACTCAGAACACCTGACCATGGTGTAAGTAGGAAGTGGATCCTAGTAACCACCTCATGGAGATCCTGTACTCCAGAATAATAGGTCAACACTAAGCAATGTATGTCTACAGATATCACCTACCTTTTGTGTTTACATAGGCACAATTTTATACCCACCTTCCAGACATGATCACTGAACATAGACGTATGCATAAGCAAACGTGTTGAAGAAAGCTGATGGTGCCTGGATATCAAAAAGATATAGTGTCTGGGGTCTTAAAGGCTTGAAAGCAAACAAGCGGCTATCTAGCTCAGAAGCAACAAAGCCCACAGAAAAGAAGGACACAAGCCTAAGTGAACACGAGGTGTTGAAGGCATCACGTAGCAGACACCAAAGAACAAAAACTATCATTGTGTGATCACCTTCCCCACATAACCACAGAAGACGGATGTGTGCATAAGTAAGTGTGGTTAAGGCTGATGGTACCCGGCTATTGAGAGATATAGCGTCTGGGGACTTAAAGGCTTGAAAGTAAACAAGCAGCCATCTAGACCAGAAGCAACAAAGCCCACATGGAAACAGCACATCAACACGTGTATCATGAAGGGCAGAGGGAACCAGGTTTCAAGCAACAAAGGCGGGGTGGGGGGGGGAGCCATATCGTGAATGAGGGGAGTACATGATGGGGACCCAATGCCCATCTGAAGACAACTGGACATCCCTTCCAGAGGGGTAGTGGGTAGGAGATGAGTCACTCAGGGTTCAGTGTAGCAATAATGAAACTCACAACCTTCCTCTAGTTCTTAAACACTTCCTCCCCCCAACTATCATGATCCCAATTCTACCTTGCAAACCTGGTTAGACCAGATGATGCACAGTGGTACAGGTGGGATCTGGAAACACAGGGAATCTAGGACAGATGAACCCCTCAGGACCAACGGTGAGATGGCAATACCGGGAGGGAAGGGTGGGTAGAAAGGGGGAACATATCTCAGGGATCTACATATAACCTCCTCTCTAGGGAATGGGCAACAGGAAAGTGGGTAAAGGGAGATGCCGGGCAGTGTAAGATAAGATAAAATAATAATTTATAAATTATTAAGGGTTCATGAGGGAAGGGTGCACAGGGTGGGAGAGGGAGGGAAAAGGGGAAAATGAGCTGATTGCAGGAACCCAAGCGGAAGGTGAATTTTGAGAATGATGAGGGCAATGAATGTATAAGGATGCTTTACTCAATTGACGTATGTATGGATTGTGATAAGAGTTGTATGAGCCCCAATAAGATGATTTAAAAAAAAGAAATTTACTTAGAATGTATTGTAAAATGTGACGTACGTTATTTTTAGCTACACGATACTTTTACATAACCCCTGGTAGCACAGTGGGCTAAGCCTTGAAGAGTTAACCACAGGTCAGCAGCTTAAGCTAACTAGCTGCCCCGAGGGAGCAAGATGAGGCTGCCCTATCCTATAAAGCACCCAGAGTCGAGAGGGCAAGGTCATTGACCAGAAGACAGAGAGTTATTTTTAAGCCTTGAAAGTTAATGTATTTTGTTCTACTGTGTGCTAGATCTGATTAGTGCTCATCATTTAATCTTTACCTCGAATTCCACCTTTTATTAATGGAAATGTCTTCTTTGTGCCTGTCCCACCATTATATTTTGGATGCAGATAGCTTGTATTAAACAGTTAACAGGTATGCAGAGGAATAGGAATTTTGCCTCAGGATGGATTATGACTAACATCACACCCTTGTTTGATTTAGATGACTCAGAACAAACGTTTTGAACTGGAGTTGATTTAAGGTTTTTGGGCTATGTAATAAGGTTAATATGTTTAATATGCAGGAAATACATAAGTTTTGGGAGAGGTAATGGACAGAATATTGATTAAATTGTGTCCTCCACAACATGTGTTTCAAATCCTAACTCCTCTACTTGTGTTTCTAATCCCATTTGGGAACGTGTTTTCTCTTTATGTTTGCTACTTAAGCAGTATGAATAGTACAAATCAATATTTTGAGATAGAAATTAAGCAAACAAGCAAGGAAAAAAATAAGGGCCTTCTTCTCGAGCAAATAGAAATCATTCCAGCTGAGAACCAGTGTCCTGAATTGTGACTTCTAGCCTGAAATCCCCTTAATAGGGAAGATAGATACATAGATAATAGATAGATACATAGGTAGATACATAGTTATATAGAGACAAAGACAGATATAAATAAGTTTCTGCTTATTAAAGTCACCCACCAGCAGTTTTCTGTTACAGCAGTACTAGATAACTAAGACACCATTGAAAATGAAATGTCGGAACTCCAACAAAGAGAGTAAGAATTAGGAAAACAGGAGAAAGAAAATATTCCGACCATACAGAGTAGATCCACACTAATGCTTATTATAAAGAGATGAGATGTTAGAGGTCAATACAGTAGTCATCGTTGTCATGAATGTAACCATCATCATGCTCCGGTATGGCGTACTCAGCATGAGTTACTAGTAGCTACAAAGTGGATTATGAGCCATCCGGACCCCGTGTGTCAGAGTCAAACTGTGACACACATAGAATTTCCAGTGGTTTATTTGTTGGGAATATATCACCAAGTATTATCTGAGGTACCTCTCAAGAGAATCACATTATGAACTTTTAATTAGTAGCTGAAGGTGTTAACTATTTGTGCCACCTGAAGGTAGACTGAGCTAATTGATTTTTTCCCTTAGTTTTCTCGACAGAAATATGAGGTAGGAAGTCTTTTTATTCCTTCCCCATCGATGGGGAAATGGGAAGACAAGCCACCTTGTCCAAGAACACGCTGCTACTAGGAGGCTCCCCACGGTTGTTGTTGTTGTTTCTTTTCAGTTTAATGATCTTAACTACTATCCCACATGACCTATTTGCCCCATGCTCATCCGCTTAATATATTCTTTCAAATAAATATATATTCCTTTAAGATGATGTGTATTCAGGGACAAGGGAACAGCGAGTGGTTCAAAACCAGAGGAGGGAGGGGAGGGGAACTACTGGTAGGGAGTGCCAAGGGCAAGGTAACTGAGAAGAATTACTGAAACCAGAATGAAGGCTGAACAAGGTAGTGGGACAATAGCAAAGCAAATGGAAATAGAGGAAAGGAGTAGGAGGCAAAGTGCATACAGGGAAGCCTAAATACAGACATGTACATATGAAAATATATTTATGATTATGGGGGCAATAGACCTATGTGCATATATTTATAGGTTCAGTAGTAGGGTAGCAGATGGACATTGGGCCTCCTCATGCATACTCCCCCAATACAATAGCACCTCGCCCTGCTAAACGGTCATTGCATGATACCCACCTTCCCGACATGATCACTGAAGACAGATGTGTGTGTAAGCAAACGTGGTGAAGAAAGCTGATGGTGCCCGGCGATCAAAAAGATATAGTGTCTGGGGTCTTAAAGGCTTGAAGGCAAACAAGCAACCATCTAGCCCAGAAGTAACAAAGCCCACAGAGAAGAAGCACACAGCCTAAGTGAATACAAGGTGTTGAATGGACCATGTAGCTGACACCAAGGAATAAAAACAATCATTTTATGATCACCTTCCTCACATAATCGCTGAAGACGAAAGTGTGCATAAGCAAGTGTGGTGAAGAAGGTTGATGGTGCCCGGCTACTGAGAGATATAGCGTCTGGGGACTTAAAGGCTTAAAAGCAAACAAGCGGCCATCTAGCCCAGAAGCAACAAAACCCACACGGAAGCAGCATACCAACATAGGTGATCATGAAGGACAGAGGAGACCAGGTCTCAAAAACAAAGGCGGGGGAAGGCGGCTGTGGGAATCACATCACCGTGAATGAGGGGGAGTGCGTGATGGAGACCCAATGTCCATCTGTAGACAGCTGGACATCCCTTCCAGAGAGGTAGTGGGGAGGAGATGAGTCACTCAGGGTTCAGTGTTGCAACAATGAAACTCAAAACCTTCCTCTAGTTCCTGAACGCTTCCTCCCCTCCCAATTATCATGACCCCAATTCTACCTTGCGGACCTGATTATACCAGAGGATGTACAGCGGTGCAGTAGGGATCTGGAAACACAGGTAATCTAGGACGGACGAATCCCTCAACACCCGCAGTAGGAGTGGCGACACCAAGAGGGAAGGGGGTGTAGAAAGGGAGAACCAATCTTGGAGATCTATGAGTAACCTCCTCTCTGGGTGATGGGCAATGGGAAGGTGGGTGAGAGGAGACGCCGGGCAGTGTAAGATAAGATATAATAATTATTTATAAACAATTAAGGGACCAGGGGGAAGGGGGGAGCAGGGAGGGAGGGGGAGGGGGTAAAAAAGGGAAACCGAGCTGATTCTAGGAACCCAAGTGGAAGGTGAATTTTGAGAATGATGAGTGCAATGAATGTATAAGGGTGCTTTGCTCAATTGATGTATGTATGCATTGTGATAAGAGTTGTATGAGCCCCAATAATGAGATTTATTAATAAAAAAAAGATGATGTGTTTTTAAATGTATACACCATTAGGTTAGCATTAGGCTCAGATCTTCTCCCAAAATTTCTTTGCCCTCTTTGTAAAATTCAGATTTAGAAACCTTCTATCCATATTTATTAACCATCTAACCATAGAATGTCCATCCATACCAAATGGATTATTTCTGTCAATTCTAGTTAAAAATTCGTATCTAGAATCAGTATAAATAGTCCTTTCACAGAAAATTCTGTCAAGAAGATTTGATGTTTTCTGGGTATAGAGTTTGCAAAATAATTTAAGGCCATTCTTCATTGTCAAAGAAACTACTGATGCACGTATATAAAGTCAACCACCAAGGTTGTTGAAGCAACGCAAGAGTCTTTTCAAATGACACTATATGGGTCGTGTTCAGTTTGATTCCTTCCAAGTTGCTGGGACGTGTCCGTAGTGCTCTCTGGGTCTACGATAAGCACGGGTTCTGTTGACATTATTGTGACGACACTGGCAGGGCCACCTTAGCTATGGCAGGCACTCAAATTGCTACTCTTCTATAAAGAATTATAGTACTAGGGTTTGGCTCATAAGTTTCTTTTCAAGTTTTTAATTTCCTGTGGAGTAAAATGAATGCATTCTTACTGTTTACACTGGTAGAGGAAAGGAAGGTCCTGAATGTCTATCAGATGCCAATCATTACCATTTCATCGTGGCTTTATTGAAAAGACTGTCTCTAGTCCTTCATGTTGAACCTGGACACTGTTATCTGAGTCAGTAGTTCTATTCTCTCCTTAGGATATTTGCATGTTTATGTCAAAAAGCAAGGACACAATACTTCTTTGGGGAAAGATAATCCCTCCATTCTTTTGGGCCTTGTTGTCTGACAGTTCAAGAAAAGATGATCCATTTTTATCTCTTATTTTTGGCGAGGATGATGAAAAACTATTTTCATGTTACTTGCTTAAATCCTTTCAAAACTCAGCTAAAATGTATTTTGTGACATACATAAATATATATTACTTTATCCTTGGAGTAATAAGCAGAACAATGAAGAGAATGGCAAGGAATATGAGTCAGTGAGATGAGAAAGAATTCTGAGCAGTGAATTTCAAAGAGCAAAATTAACTCTTCTAAGGACACTCACTCTTTCACTGCCTTCAAGCCAATTCTGACTCCTAGTGGCCGACAGAGTAAACTACAACCATCCCCTTAAGATTTTGAGGCCAGGAGAGCAGAGCAGGCAGTCTTGTCTTTCTCTCAGAGTAGCTCGTGGTTTAGGTTTGCTGACTTTTGGGTTAGCAACCCAATGTTTAATATATATTTGCTACAAGGGCTTCTACTAACACCATTAGTGTGAGTTAAAGGGTCCACTAAAGTCCTGTGTAAAACCCATGAATCAAAGATGCCTTCTAGTATTTGTGTACATATACACATGTTCATGCATTTATACTCTAGTTTATGAAAGTTGAGCACTCAGCATAATTGAGATATTGAAAATTCTGCCTTCGCGGAGCCTTCTGATAAAACTAGAAACAGCACAAATAATGCTACTCTACCAGTGGTTCTCAACCTTCCTCACGCCACGACCCTTTAATACAGTTTCTCATGTGTGGTGTCCCCCCCCCCCAACCATACCATTATTTTCTTTTCTACTTCATAACTATAATTTTGCTATGTTGTGAATCAGGCAACCCCTGTAAAGGGGCTTTCGACACCTTCAAAGGGGTCGCGACCCCCAGATTGAGAACCACTGCTGTAGATCAACCTAAACACAGACGCAGGAACGGGGTTGGTAGAGACTTGACTCTTTAAAATGTAGGGTACTGTGACCGAACCGTTGACACTAAGGCAACCCTGCTTCCTGGACTCCTTCCTACAGTTCTACTAACTCCTGAACCACTCTCGGGGTATCCTTTTTTTCTGGTTAAAAGATGATTTGAACCAAATCCCACAGACCTATTTTTCTGCCTGTAGAATTAGAAGAAGCAGGCCGCTTCACTTCATGATGTGCTCTCTTTTCCTTTTAGTCTAAACTAAAGGATCATAATGTTTTCTTTAGTGATTGAATAGATCAGTCATGGCGTTAATCTCTTTAACCAAAACAAATGGGTTACCAAGTCCTTGTTCAGAGTTGTAGGGTATATGTCCTTGGTTTGTACAACAATCAAATAATTAGATATATATATTTATATATATACACTTGGGTCCTCATTTAATTTTTCTCAGTTAATATTAAGTCCATCTTTTTCCTTCCAAGGAACCATGCTGCCCTTTAGGATTTTTTAAGAAGTATCATCAGCCCCAACTCCAAGTTCACTACAGGATCTACCTTCCACAAAACATGAACATATGAACAATACCCTTGGGGAGGGTATTGTTTATATCTCCACAGGGACAGAGGGACCAGACTTCAAACCAGTGCCAGAAGGTGTGAATGCAACATTCCGGCATGGAGTAGGGAATCAGTGGAGAGGTCTGGGAGGCTGGCCCCAGTATCAAATACTAAGTGGATGCCTGCCCCTCCCCCCAGAAGAATTTGTTTCAAAGGACGGCATTGATTCTGCAGCTCTGGGAGATGGACATATTTGATCAGAGCACACGGGAGCAGATGAAGGGGGAGGAAGAGAGTGGAGCACAGCCTGGCCCACCAGGCCGTGAGGATGATGTTCCTGATTAGAGCAGCCAGTCCACAGAGAGAACAACATGGCTGGCCCCACTATGAGACATGATGCCCCTCACTGACCCATGGCGCTTTGGGGGACAGCACCGGAGACACAGTGTGGGAATTGCGCCTGACCTGATCCCGCCACACCGAGGCAAAGCACTGGGGGAGTGCAACAGAACAGCAAGGGAATGGAGCGGCAAGGTCCCCAGGGAATGCTGAAAGTGGACTTTGGGGCCAGGACGGGGTGTCCCAACCGACTGGACTGGAAAACACTCTTAAAGGCCAACAAATGATCCTTGAACTAACTACAAGCTTTTCTTTCTTGATGTGGTTTGTTATTGTTTTGTTGTATACTGTTGCTTTGTTTTCTTCTGTCTTCTTTTTTGTGCATGTTATTACCTCCACAGGTCAGGTCTGTGTAAATAAGATAGGCTGGATGAACAATCTGTAGGAAAAACAACGGACCAACAGTACCAGGGGACTTGGGATAGGGGGAGGTTGGTGGTAAGGAAGTGGTGTTAACAAACCCAGGGACAAGGAACAACATGGGATCCAAATTGGTGGTGAGGGGGTGTGGCAGGCCTGGTAGGGAATGATCAAGGGGAAAGTAAGGTAACAAAGAGGTATAGCTGTAACCCAGGTGGGGACAGAGCATGATAGTGGGGCAGGAGGAAACTCAAGGGAAAGGGAGGAAAGAGCTAGGAGGCAAAGGGCATTTATAGAGGCCTAGACAAAGACATGTACATGCAAATATATATGGATGGGAAATAGATCTATGTGCCTATATTTATAGGTTTAGTATTAAGGTGGTGGAAGGACCTTGGGCCTCTACTCAAGCACTCCATCAACGCATGAATACTTTCGTCTATTAAATTGGCATTCTATGATGCTCACCCTCAACTGCTGAAGCCAAAGCAGGTGAACAAGCAAATGTGGTGAAGAAAGCTGATGGTGCCCTGGCTATCAAAAGAGATAGTGTCTGGGGTCTTAAAGGCTTGAAGGTAAACAAGCGGCCATCTAGCTCAGAAGCAACAAAGCCCACATAGAAGAACACACCAGCCTGTGTGATCACGTGGTTCTGAAGGGATCAGTTATCAGGCATCAAAGAACAAAAAATCATATCATTGGGTGCACACCTCCATGATATGATCACTGAGGACAAATGGGTGCATAAGCAAATATGGCAAAGAAAGCTGCTGGTGCCCGGCTATCAAAAGAGATAGTGTCTGGGGTCCTAAAGGCTTGAAGGTAAACAAGTGGCCATCTAGCTCAGAAGTAACAAAGCCCACATGGAAGAAGCACACCAGCCAGTGCGATCATGAGGTTTCAAATGGATCAGGTATAAGGCATCATCAAAAAAAAAAAATCTTACCATACTGAATGAAGGGGGAAGTGCAGAGTTGAGACCCAAAGCCTATTTGTCGGTCACTGGAGATCCCCTCACAGAGGGGTCTAGAGGAGGAGATGAGTCAGTCAGGGTGTGACGTAGCACCGATGAAGAATACAGCTTTCCTCCAGTTCCTACATGCTTCCTCCCCCCTCCTCCCCCCCTACTACCATGATCTGAATTCTATCTTGCAAGTCTGGATAGAGCGGAGGTTGTACACTGGTGCAGATAGGAGCTGGAGGCACAGGGAATCAAGCGTGGATGATACCTTCAGGACCAGGGGTGTGAGGGGCGATACTGGGAGGGTAGAGGGTGAGTGGGTTGGAAAGGGGGAACCGATTATAAGGATCTACATGTGACCTCCTCCCTGGGGGATGGACAACAGAAAAGGGGGTGAAGGGAGATGCCGGACAGGGCAAGATATGACAAAATAATTTATATATTATCAAGGGCTCATGAGGGAGGGGGGAGTGGGGAGGGAGGGGAAAAAGAGTTCTTGATGCAAATTCTTCTAAAATGATTAGGGCAAAGAATGTATGGATGTGCTTTATACAATTGATGTATGTATATGTATGGATTGTGATAAGAGTTGTATGAGTCCCTAATAAAATGTTAAAAAAAACATGAACATAATTCAGACAAGCCCTTTTTCCCCGACATAAAAAGCATCGCCTGCTTTTCAAAGTCAAATCACTTGTTCAGTATTTTCCTTTAAAGTCTCCTCAGAAGCACTTTAATGCCTGCATCACTCGCCTTCTTCTGTTCATGACTAAAGCTTTTGCCACAACTCTCAATTCTTTCAGAGGCCTCATCAGAATCATTTTAATGTCTAATTCTACCAATGCCTCCTCAAGGCAAACCAGGGCTTTATTATAAAGCACATTGAGAAATCCCCAGCCTCTACCCATTACCAGTTCCAAGACCTCTTCCACACCTTCGGTGTTCAGTAAAGCAGCACCACATCCTCTTGTTGTTCTCTTGCTAGTATAGGGAAAATGGGACAAGCAGAGGACTTTAACAAACACAAGTTTGTTTCTGCAGTTCTGAGAGTGTGGTTGTTGGTAAGTACCATCCAGTTGGTTCCAGCTCATAGCAACCCCACGTACATCCGAAGAGAACACTGCTCGATCTTGTGCCAGCCTCACGATTACTGTTGATTGAGCTCCTTGTTGCAGCCACTGTGTCGATCTAAATTATTGAGGCCCTTGCTCTTTTTCGCTGCCCCTCCACTTTACCAAGATGCAAGATGCCCTTCTCCAGGGACTGGGCTCTCCTGACAATATGTGCAAAGTACGTGAGATGAAGTTTCACCTTTCTTGCCACCAAAGGGCATTCCGGCTGTATTTCTTCCAAGAATGACTGGTTTGTTCTTTCAGCAGTGTGTAGTGTGTTAAATGCTCTTCACCAGCACCATAATTCAGCTGCATCAATTGTTCCTTGTTCTTCACCTGATCTGAGCCAAAAGGCGGAGAAGCGATTATACCTTGTTCTTAAGAGGGTAGAAGTCCAAATTCATGGAACAGGCTAAAGGAAAAGGATCTCTCTCTGGGTTGAAAGGGAAGATCTTCTTTGTTTTCAGCATCTAACTTTTGTTTCTTGCCAATCGTGTGGTACATATCTTCCTTTCTGGGCCTGCTTACTTAATCTTTGATACCTCAGAATCAGTTCATTTAAGATACAACATAATACTGTTTCATTTACGAGTAAAGAAAATGAATTATTTAATGGGCTTCTAACCACAAGTAGATGGATTAGGATATACAACATATCTTTGGGGGGTAGGGGTTGGGAGGATTCAATCCATAATGGCATTTTTGTATATGAGACTCATTTTCTTGATTCAGTATGTTATTCCTTATAGATAAAGTCCTCTTTCACCATAGTCCCTACGATGATTATTATCCATGCTAATATTAATTATCTTTATAAACATCCTTGGGTGACACAGAAGGTGAATCATTCAATTATGAACTGCCAAGAAAGGCTTGGTGACCTGCTTCCCAAAGGTCACAGCTGGAACACCATATGAAGTTTGATTCTAGTCTGCAGGAGAGTGATAGCATAGGGGATCACCATGAATCAGATTTGGCTTGATGCTAGACGGTTTTTCATTTAATATTCCTTGAAAATTTGAGCTATTTCGCATTGTAGCATAGAAATTACATAAGCCCACTTATTTAAAACTGCAGTTCTTTCTCTGTGTTCTCTCATACAAAAGGACTTTGGTAGATACCATTTCCCTTTTGAAATTTATCTGATAACCAATTCCCAAATCATGTAAAAGCATATTTCTTCCTGTATAACATTTTAAACCTTGTCCCTGTCAGTTAAATTATATCATAGTTTTTCTGAATCCTGCTCTAGAACAAAAGCTACTTGGTCAACTGACTGGAAATAGAACCATTTTTGTACCCATTCCAAATAAAGGTGACCCAACAGAATGCATAAATTGTGGAACAATATGATTACTATCTCATGCAAGTAAAATGTTATTGAAGATTCCCCATCAACTGTTGCAGCAGTACATCTGCAAGAAGTTCCTGGAGGTTCAGGCCGGATTCAGGAGAGCATGTGAAACAAAGGATATCATTGCTGATGTCAGATGGCCCTGGGCTGAAAGCAGAGAATCCCAGACAGATGTTTACTTGTTTTTCATCGACTATACAAAGGCTGTGTGAATCATAACAAACAATGGATAGCTATGAGAAAAATGGGAATTCTAGAACACCTGATTGCGCTCAGGTGGAGCTTGTACTTGGATTGAGAGGAAGTTGTGGATACAGAACTAGGGAAGGTTCTAGGTTTAATATCAAGTAAGATATGCACAAGAGTTGTATCCTCTTACTCTATTTATTCAATCTGTATGCTGAGTAAATGATGAGAGAAGCTGAATTACATAAAAAAGAATGTGGCATCAGGATTGGAGTTGGGCTTATTAACTACTCGAGATATGTAGATATGCAGATATCTCAAGATATGATGCAACTTTACTTGCTGAAAGTGAGGAAGATTTGAAGCATTTGATGATGAAGACCAACGACGGCAGCCTTTAGGATGCATGACAACTCAGTGTATAGAAAACAAAATCCTCACAACTGGACAAATAGGTAAGATCATGATAAACGGAGAAAGGATCGAAATTATCAAGGATTTTGTCACTCTTAGATCCACATTCAGTGCTCATGGAAGTAGTTGTCAGTAGATCAAGTAATGTATTGCATTGGGTGCATCTGCTCCACGAGAACTGTTTAAGGTGTATAAAGCAGGAATCTTACTTTGAGGACCAACATGTGCCTGACCCAAGCCATGATATTTTCAATTGCTTCTTAAACCTGTGAAAGTTGGACATTGAAAAAAGGAAACCCCAAGAAAAATCTATGCATTTGAATTATGGTTTTGTAGTAGAACATTGAAAGCACAGACCACAAAAAAGAACAATGAATCTTTGTGCAAGAAGTAAATCCAGAAGGCTCTGTACAGGCAAGGATGACAAGAGTTAATCTTGTGTACTTTAGACATGCTATCAGGAGAGACCAGTCCCTAGAGAAGGACATCATCCTTGGAAAGTGGAGTATCAGCAAAAAGGAGGAAGGCCCTCAACAGGATGGATTGGCAGAGTGGCTGCAATGATGGGCTCAACTGTGGGAAAGGGTGCGAAGATGATGCAGGGCTGGAGTGTTTAGATCTATTGTAAATAGAATGAGTTGGAACTAACTTTATGGCACCTAACAACAACACTCTGGGCTAACACTGGACTCAAAAGCACTATCCAGTAAATGTTTTGGGGACTACATTAAATTAGATTGTGAAGACAAATTCATACATGGTGGTATCAGAAAACCATTGGACAATCTTCCTTCTACCTATTGGTGTCATTAGTTCATTAAGTGTGTGATAATGCCTCCTTTATCCAGGAACTCAAGAACTTACTCTAAGCATTGTCAGTAGAGAAACACAGCCCCACAAAGTGTGGCATGCTCCATTCATACAGCCAACGTATTTAAGTTTGGGCGATGTAGTGGTTACGCACTGGGCTGCTAACTGCAAGGTGAGCAGTTCAGAATCACCAACTGTTCCCCAGGAGAAAAACTGGGCTTTCTACTCCCATAAAGAGTTACATACTGGAAACCTGCAGGGCAGTTCTACCCTGTGCTACAGGGTTATTGTGAATGGGCATCGACTTGATGGCAGTGGGTTTCAATTTTTTTGTTAAAAGTAGAGACCAAACACCTATCTAACATCATGTGGTTTTTGCTCTTCACATCAAAATGTTTTGTTTTTAAACTAGTGAATAAAAAGTTTCTTGAATCATGCCATAAATTAGAAAGGAAATTCTCCCCCTCCCTTAATGTCATTATCTTCAATTGCTTTGATTTCTCAAAAAGGAGGGGCCAACTGAAAGCTGTACACTCCACTGCTCAAGGTTTAAATTGTTCAAGGAAAGGAATGTCACCAGCCTAGACCTGGAAACGTGGTGAAGAACTAATTGTTAATTGACTTTTTTCTTAAGTACAGATTAAATATGTTTTTCAAACCTGAAAGCTTTCTGTCTCTTAGAATTTGAAACCCATCCCTCAAAATTTTCTTATACAATAAATACCAATAATGTAAATGATTTGAATGAATAAAATCTCTTGGAATTGCTGGTTCTAATTCTCTAAAGTAGACATGAAGAATCAATGTGCCATAAGTCACTCTTGATTTGTTGGAACTGAATGAGAATTGTGGAAGCTTTTACAGTACAGAATGTATAGTATCCATAAAAGTGTAAGTTTTTCCCCTGGAGACAAATGGATTATATAAATGTTTTGTTGTTATTATTATTTTAAAATATATTACATATAAACCAATAGAACAAGCAAATCTGCCATCAAAGAAGTGTAGGCAGAATGATCCTTACAGGCGAGGATGGTGAGACATTGTTTCGTGTACTTTGGAAATGTTTTTAGAAGAGTCCAGACCCTGGAAAAGGATATCCTGCTGGGTAAAGTAAAAGCATTGAAAAAGAGGAAGACCCTTGTGGTAGTTACATATTATATTGTCAATTTGAGACTTAAGAGTGATTGGGGTGGAGTTTAGCTTGTTAATCAGGTCGCAGCTTGATGACCTCATTTGGAGGTGCTAAGGAGATAAATAGCTTGTTGGAGGCAGGACACGCACTCCCTGCAAGGCATGCTTGCTGAGAAGACACACGGAGCTATGCTAGAGCCCTGGAACTGAAGGGCCCACATGGAGAACCCTGCCAGCGCTGAGATGTCTCTAATGCCACTGGATCCACAAGACCCCCCACCCACTGGTCTTTGCTCTTCCTGAATTCAACATCATTGAAAGTGTTGCATAAGTCTGAAGAGGAATTTATAGATTGGTATCAGGCATATGAGCTAATAACAGATTTATGGACTTGCCCTGGATTGGACTTGGATGTTTTCTTAATATACAATTGCTCTTTGCTATAAAGTGCTCTCTCATACACATTTGAGTATCTATGAATTCGTTTCTCTACTCTACCCAACTTAACACAACCCTTGACAAGGTGGATTGACACAGAGGTTACAACAATGGGTTCAAACCAACAATTATAAGGATGATATAGAACGAGGCTAGGTTTCCTTCTGTTGAACATATTAGTCAGAAATGACTCACGGTATCTAAAAGCAACAACAAAGAGATCTTTTGCAGCAGATTTCCCCATTTGATTTCTTGACTACTGTATCCATGGCATTGACTGTGGTTTCAAGTGAAATGAAATCCTTGACAATTAAGTTAGGCTGGGTTCACTAGAGTAACAAATCCAGTGACACTCATTTGTATGTAAAAGAATGCTTTATATCAAGAATTAATTATACATAAAATAAACATTCCAGCCCAGTCCAGATCAAGCCCATAAGTATGATACTACCCATAATTCTGATACTAGCCCATAAATCCCTCTTCAGACTCAGGCAGACACACACAATGATGCAGAATGCAGAAAGCTCACAGGCCAGTGTGTGCAAAGTCTGGTAGATCCAATGGTAGTGAACACATCCCCAGGGCTCTGGCTGCTATCGGTATGGCTCAATGTGGCTAGCCAGCAGGAAGGGGAAGCAGAGATAGGAGGAGGCCTGCAGTCCACATGTTCCTATAGAAGCTATGTTGACACACACAACTTAACTATCACGACTTCAGGTTTTTGTCCTTTCACTGTGATTCTGTTGGTGGGTCTGGTTTGTATGGACATTTTTGTTCTATAACTAGGTGTAATCCACACTGAAGGGCGATGAAGTCTTGGCTCTTCCTCAGTAAGTACATTAGTCCTCTTCACTTACAACAATCAAGATTGTGTCTTCTACACCACCATGGTCTATTTTGTTTGCTTCTTTTTCATACCATGGTCAATGAATGGGTCTTCCTTCAATCCTAATACCACATTCATACAGATTTCCAGATAACTTTTTTAAGAACATATACAGCGTATATATACTTAAGAATTATTTTTTATACATAGAAATAATCACCTGATATTTGTTAAAATGTAGGCTTTGATTCATTATGCCTGGAGTGGAAATGCGAATTCTCAACAGAAAATCAGACTGAAATGAACTAGCTTGAAGCCCTGGGGAATACGCTGAATTATTTTCTTTCTTGGCTGGGTATAGAATCACCTGAGGAGTTTTTCTAAACAAAGAGAGATTACCAAAAATCCATGGAAAAATTGAATTAAATTATAACAGGATTTTCCCACATACTTGTTGAACTCCTTCTTATTGCTGTCTGTGACTGATAGGCAGAATTCTTACTTTGATTAACTGGGAGGTTCAGTGTGGATAATTGTGCCAAGCTCCTAGGTGGTTCCAATGTACACCCATGCTTGAGAATGCCCCATAAAATATCTTGATGGTAGTCTGCTTCCATAAAGATTTAGTCTTGAAATAATTCATAGGAAATTCTTCTTGAATCAGAATTGACCAGTCTCACTGGGCTATATGGAAATGGTATCAATATTATTGAAGAGTACCTAGTGGAGCTATGAGGAGTCCTGGTGGTGTAGTGGTTAAAGGTCGAGCTGCAGTCCCTAGGATGAGCAGTTCGAAACCACTAGCAGTTCCACGGGAGAAAGATGGGGTTTTCTCCTCCCACAAACTGTTACAGACCCAGAAACTCACAGGTGGCAGTTCTATCCTGATCTATAAGGTCCCTAGAAATCGGTGTTGATTCGATTGCAGAGAGTTTGATGCTTTTTAATTTTATTTATTTATTTAATTTGGGGAGGGGGGTTGCAATGACTCAGAAGCAACTCAATGGCAGTGAGTGTTGGTTGGTGGAGCACTCAAGTGCTAACCATAAGGTCAGCCATTTGATCCCACTCAGTGCTCTGGGGAGAAACGTCTCAGCGATCTTCTGCACAGATTTCAGCCTAGGAATCCCTGGAAAGAAGCTTTATTCTGTCATATTGGGTTGCTTAGTTGGAACGGACTTGTTAGCACACTGCTATAACCTTATACTTAGTGTTTTTTCATTTGTTCTTTTGGTAAAAATGCCTTAAATAATTTAAAACTCTTCCTTTAAAACGTGAATGTTGTCCAAGGAATACACAGAGGTCTAACATCAGATACCCCTGGTCCTCTTTGAAAGACTAGGTCATAGAAGAGGACACTGTACATTCATAGAAATATATATGTTTGCAGCCTTCATCAAAGACTCTGGTGCAATGAAAAGTCTAAAGTGTTTGGAATGTCATATGTATACATACACACATATGCATACACATATATATATGTAATTTTAATCAGTTGCTGTCAAAGTAGTTGACACTCACATTAATCCCATGTGTTGCCGAGTAGAACTACATTCAATGGGGTGTCAAGGGTGTGACCTTTCATAAGAAGATTGAAAGGTCTTATTTTCAGGGCACCTCTGAGTCTGTCCAAACTATCAATTTTGGTATGCTTTTTTCTCTTTAGGGGTCAAATGTTTAATATTTGCACTATCTGAAGACTTCCTTTGGAGAAATGAGATAACAGGAGCTGATTGTAAGGAGTTATTGCAAAGTAAGGTAGCCTGGATGTCCAGAAATGGAATTTTAGAGCATTAAACACCTGAAGTGGAGACTGAAGTAATGTGGGGAGCAAATGCCTGAGATTACCTGAGGGACAGCTGGGATTACACTTGAGTCAATTGTTATCAAGCAGAAATGCAGATCCAACGTGGTTGTCAAAATTTAACTATAAGCAGAGCAAATGCATTAAAATGCAGTACAGTGAGCAAAATTCCTCAGTACATGGTCACTATGTCCTTCAAGTTCACTTGCTTAAGATTAAGTGCACTTGGACAATCACATTTTCTGTCACAATATATCTCCTGGCAATTATTACACCATGCTTTTCAGGATATAGGGATGTCAAGAAAACACTATCTAGGATATGAAATTTATTTAATAATTTGACTATAAGAAACACATCTATGGGCACACAATGCTATCTATGATTGAAGAATGACTGAAAGGAGAAAGGTTTTCAGTAGACCCATTTCCTACTTAAATGACAAATGACACTAATGGTGTAGCATTTTTACATAGTGCCTATTGACCAGAAAACTACAGAGCTCAAACCAAAGACATAATTCAGACAGTTGCTAGTATATGGTGAGGCAGTTAGATTTTATGTTAATTTGAACCTGTGTGAAAGCGCAGGGGTGGTGTCCAGTCTATCAATCAGGTCATAACCTGATGATGCCTCTTTGAAGGTGTAGTCTTTTAATCAGAGGGACACTGGGAACCTTTCTTTCTTTTTGACCTTAGCCTTTCTCCTCCCTGGGGCTCTGAGTCCGTTGCCACATGTGGGCTACTGACCTGGAGAGCTGTTGATGCCTTGCCGTGTTCCTGCTGACTTCACATCCATGAACTCCTGTGCCCCCTGGCCTGTGATCCCTCTTACTTCCTTTCTGTGTTATACGGCTGCGGCTATGTGAGTCTGAAGAAGGTCCCCATTAGCATAGGACTGATGGACCTTAGCTGGACCAGGTTGGGATATCTTCTAGATATCAAATTTCTTCCTAATATAAAGTTCTTTCCTATACATTATGAATGTCACTGGTTTTCTTTCTCTGGACAACCCAGCCTAACATACCTGAGCATCATGCAGGTTCCAGCATACTATATTTACACATTGTAAAAATACCCTGGCAGAAGCATCTCACTGCCTGTAACTAACTTGAGGGAGAAGAAGCATCAAGATTAACAGTTCAAATCTGATTCCTAGGAGGTAGAGATCAGGCCTGTCTTCTTTCTCTCCAAACTTTTTACAAAGTTTGACACCGGCTCTCTCTTTCATAGCACCCTCTACTTCTATGCTGGGTACAATAGCCCAGTGCAGTGGCCCCAGAAACTCACAAGTTAGACTCACAGCTATTGGGTGTATTTGTGAGTTATAATTCAAGTTAAGGAACATATTGACTCAGAGTACAATCTGGTCAAAACAGATTCTTTTCAGCCATACCCACACATAGGGTTCTTTCTCGGCCATCTGTTGCTTCCTATGCACAGTGACATCATTTAAGATGGAATGAGCACTGTCTGGGCTGAACATCATTCCTATGTTTCAGCCCATTGTTGGCCTCTGTGGTCAGTTCATCTCACCAAATGGGTTCCTTTTTCACTGACTCACTTTACCAAGCATAACATCCTCCTCCAGGTCTGGACCCTAGTAGTAACACATTGAAAGTATGTGAGCCTATAACTCTTTATGGGGACCCACATTTAGCTAGTTGTCTCCTGAGGACCCACTGGTGGGTTTGAACAGCCACTCTTGTGCTTAGCAGCACAACCCTTAATCCACAGCCTCCTATTTCACGAGAGGATTAGGAATCCAAAGTTTCTCTCGGCCGTGAAAAATCCAGCTCTTTAAGTCAGAGTGTTACTGATTGTTATGAAATACCCTGGAACTAGCCACATGACTGTCACATTCCCCCCAAGAGTTTTTGGCACAAAGGAGTAATTAGTGAGATGATTTTTGGATCTCCCTTCCAACTGAAGTGGTTGGGCTGTAGTTTGGGGGCTTGATCTTTTTGAGAAGATTGGATTCTGGCATCGTATCAGTCAAAGTAGGCCAGCGTCTTAGAATGAACTTAAACAAAGGCAAAGGTTTGCACTTCAAAATCACCTGTGCAGTTTGCAGCTGCAGTGCTTAGGCCTGTGCCATACCTCCTGAGAGTGTGACTTAGTGGGCCTGCAGTTGGGCCAGGAACCTGCATTTCCTTCTATAAACAAATGCCCAACGATAGGATGAGTCACCGATAGAGTTGAGTGTCATGCAGACTGGATTCTGATTATTGGGTCATTATTGAGGTCTGTCCTACCACTCGGATTCTTAATACACAATAATATTTATCTGTTTTCGATGGTAAAGAAAATATAGTTAGCTGTATTTTCTGTCAGTCTTTTCTTGGACACCAAAACCCAGAAGCAGCTTTTTTCAATAGCAAACATGCTGTTCTGTCAGGACGTAACTCCAGATTTCACTTTTGCCTAACATTCTTCACCAATGAATGACAAATGAACTGTTAGATGATTCTACTCCATTACTGAAATTAATAAATCACTAACTTCATAATAGGCATCCTGTCCAAGCCCTTGATACTGTGAAAGCAAGTTCTCTGTTGAATGCAATGTACATGTCTCCTTTGATCGGTACATCCTGAAAGGCTTGCATGTGAATGGGAGACTATTTAATTAAGAGAACTCATCATGGCTTTCAGAATAATGCTGCTCTCCCAGAGCACTCTGCAACCCTTACCAAGAATATCTCCCACATCAAGTGCTTGAAGGCCTCACAATACTCAGCATTGGGAAGAAGTCGCTCTTCTTTGTCTTGCTTACTTAAGTTTTTGATTACCATGGCCCCAGAGTCAACTCAGGGCTGATTGAGAATGAACTTGTGACTGTTGGGCCCCATTCCGTCAGTTCTGTCTCAAAGCAAATCCGTGCACAAGAGATTGTGTGCTGTAGGCTTTGCTCCACCCTTACGATATTTTCTTTGTGTGAGTTCTTTTTTGCAGTCACGATGCTAATCACTTTCATTGAAGGTCTTCTTAATTTTCACTGACCTCTACTTCGCCAAGCAGGATGCCTTTCTCCAGGTACCAGGCCCTCCTTTGGACACATTCAAAGTACATGGAAAAGTCTCACCATCCAAGTGAGGACGAAGCAAAGGAACATTCAAGTTGTATTTCTTCCAAGACAGATGTCTTTGTTCTTCTGGCACTCTATGGTATATTTACTATTTTTCATCCGGACCACAATTCAAAAGTATCAAGTAGTCTTCAATCTCCCTTACTCATTATCAAGTTTACTCAGGCATATGAGGTGATTGAAAATACATGGCTCACGTCTGGCACACTTTGGACCACAAAATGATGCCTTTGCTCTTATAACTCTTTAAAGGGGTCTTCTGAAATAGATTTTTCTAATGCAAATTACAGTTTGGTTTCCTGACTTAGCACTGATTGTGGATCTAACAAGATTGAATCCTAAACAGCTTTGATCTTTTCACCATTTAACATGTGAGGAATTTTACCTTCTTTCTGTGGAGGTGTAATCCCCCCAGAAAGCTGTAGTCTTTGATCTTCATCAGTAAGGGCTTCAAATCCTAATCCCTTTCAGCAAACAAAGTGGTATTCTGCATGAGGCACTTTGTCAACCCTAATGATTTTTTCTTCTTCTTATAACCCAGTTTCTTAATTATTTGCTTAGCATACAAAAATAATAAGTATAGTGAAAATATATAATCCTCACCCACCCTTTCCTGATTTTTAGACCACAAAATACACTTTGTTCTGTTTGCATGACCACATCTTGATTTTTGTACTGATCCTGCATGGGTCAAATTAAATATTATATGATTTTCATTCTTCCCAATGTTACCCATACTTTTAATGGTTCACACAGTTGAATGACTTTGCATAGTCAATAAACACAGGTCAGCATTTTTCTAATATCCTCTGCTTTCAGCCATGACATCAACAATGGCATCCCTGGTTCCACATTCTCTTTTAAATCCAGATTGAGGTTTTGGCAATTCCATGTGGCTACACTGCAACAATTATTTTTAAACCTACACAGTAATTGGAATGTGAATGGTAAATGGGAGAAAATGAATCAAGATTTGTAAAACGTCAGAAGCATGGTACATGACTTAAAATCTGTATGCTGAGCTACTAATTAGAGAAGTTGAATGATATTTTAATAATCTCTGAATGAGGACCGGCAGAAGGTTATTAACGACAACCTGCAGTGTGTGCATACTCTTGCTGGCAGAAAGTGAAGAGTATGTGACACACCTACTGGTGCTGATCACAAACAACAGTCTTCCTTATGAATTACAACGTCAAAGTGAAGAAAATAAAAATCCACCCAAATGGGCCAATATCAACATCATGGTAAGCAAATCAAAGATACAAGTGGTTAAGAATTTCATTTTAGCTTAAGTGGAGAGCAAATGCTTTGAGAATGATTAGGGCAGGGAATGTATGGATGTGCTTTTTACAATTGATGTATGTATATGTATGGATTGTGATAAGAGTTGTATGAGTCCCTAATAAAATGTAAAAAAAGAAAAGAGGAGAAAAAAATGATTAGGGCAAAGAATGTACAGATGTGCTTTATACAATTGATGTATGTATATGTATGGACTGTGATAAGAGTTGTATGAGCCCCTAATAAATTGTCAAAAAAAATTTAATTTTATGTGAAACCACAATGATTGTGCAAGGAAGCAGCAGTGAAGAAATCAGATGCATATTTCAATTTAAAAATCTGCTGCAAAATGCCTACATAAAGCGCTAAATAGAAACGTTATTATTTTGAGAAGTAATGTCCTGACCCATGCTATTCTATTCTCAGTAGCTTCATCTGCATGACAGAGCTGAACAATGAATAACGAAGATTGAAAAATAGCTGATACTCATGAATTATGCTGTTGGAAAATAATACTAAAGATACCATGAACGGGCAGAACAAATACTTATGTCTATCATGGAAGAAATATAGCTAAAATGTACATTAGAAGCAATTGTGGCAGTTTCCTGTTGTGTGCTGTTACGACCATTTACATTTTTTTCCAGCAAAATTTCACTGGATTGTGAGATTAAGTATATTGTTCTATATTTTCCATATCCTGTTGGATCACCTTTCTTTGGAATGAGTACAAATCAGGATCTCTTTCAGTAGGTTGGCCAGGTGATTGTCCTAAAATTTTCTTGGCGTAGGCAAGTGTGCACTGCCAATCTGATGTTGTTAGGTGGCACCAAGTCCATACCAACCTATAGTGACATTACACACAACAAAACACTGTTGAGTCCTGCACCATTCTCACAATTGTTCTTATGCTTGAGCCCACTGTTGCAACCACAGTGATCATCCATCTTCTTTTTTGCTGCCCCTCTACTTTACCAAACAGGGTGACCTTCCCCAGGGACTCCACTTGTCTGTAGTTTGCCATTCTGTGGTGGCTGGTGTGTTGTTCTGATGATGGACGCTATGTCACTAGTATTTCAAATGCCAGCAGGGTCACCAAAAGTGATCAAGTTTCTGCAGAGCTTCTAGAAGAACAGGCAATGAAGAAGAACTCAACAACTTACTTTTAAAGAAGAAATCACTGAAAACATTATGCATGGCTCGGGAATAGTGTCAGTTCTTGAAAGCTGAATGAATGGAAACGGAATATTGTCAGAGATAGTGGCAAAGGATGAGCCCCTGGGGTCGCAGGGCACTCAAAATGTGACTGAGTAGGAGCGATTTCTCAGAGTGGAGCTGCCCATGGTTACATGAATCTGGTAAAGCCTTTGGAATGGAGCATTCAGGACCTTCCTTTGCTGATGGGGCAAGACTCAAGATAACAATAAACAACTGCAAAACTTTTTCTAATGACTGGAATTGATATGTGCAAAGAATGAATCTAGGAAAATTGGAATGGTCAAAAATGAAATGGAACATATAAACAGTGATGTCGCTTATACATTAGCAAGCTGAAATAGACTGGTATTGGCCACTTTGAATAAAAAAAGTCGTATAATTGACTATGCCAGGAAAAACTCAATCAAAAGGAATGGTGTGACATTCATTGTCAACTAGGACATTGCAAAGTCAATCATGAAGTACAATACTCTCTGTGATAGGATTTTATCTAACTGTTTTCAAGGATATCTAACCAGTACAGCTATTATTCATATTTATGTGCCACCAATGTGATAAGAGTTTAATGAGCCCCCAATAAAATGATTTTTTTAAAGAAATTGAAGGATTCCACCAAAGATCTCAGCTGGTTAAATAATTAAACATGCAATCATTATGCATTGATAATTATTATAGATTGGAATGCAAACATTGAAAACAAAAAGGAAGGAAAAAATAGTTGGAAAATGTGTAGTTGGTGATAGAATTAAAGCTGGAGATTGCATCATAGAATTTTGCAAAACCAGTGATTTGCTCATAGTAAATATCTTTTTTCAAAAACGCAAAATGTGACTATACACATGGACGTGTCCAATGGAATACCCAGAAATCAAATAGACTACATTTGTGGGGAGAGTAACTGAAGAAGCTCAACTTCAGAAGCTAAAGCCTGGCCATGGTTTGAATGTGTAACAGACCATAAATTGCTCATATCTCCTAAGTTCGAGATAAAGTCGAAGAAATTAAAACAAATCCCTAAAGCCAAAATATATGATCTTGAGTTAATCCCACTTGAATATTGAGAACATCTCCAGAAAAAAATTTAACTCGTGGAAAACTAACAACTCAAAGACTCGGTGAGCTGTGGGAGGACATCAATAACATCGTTCATGAAAAAACCCAAAAGGCCATTGAAAAGACAGGAAAGTGGAGACAAGTGGATGTCAGAAGAGGCTGAAACTTTGTGTTAATTATAGAGTAGCTAAAGCAAATGGAAGAAGATGAAGTCTCTTCCAGACCACCAGACATTTATTGAAACACTTAAGCTGGTTTTGCATTAATGCCTGGCTCCTTGTTTTTCTCCAAGATTTTCAATGCAACGTTGATTTCTTTGATCCCATCAGTCCTTGATGATATGCTGTACTCAAAACATCAACGAATTCTTTTTAGCACAGTGACTCTGACGAGTGTTCCTTCCATCTTCCTTTGAGGTTTCCCACCAGAGGTCATTAGTTTATTGTGCCCACCTGGCCAATAAACACTTGTGGGGTTAATTGAAGGGCAGAGAGATAAATGGCTCAGTGATCCTCGCCTTTCTAGTTTCAGGTCTCTTGCTTTCTGATGGTCACTCGAGGGTGCAGCTGCCTTAGCCAGTTCCCTGCTTCAGCTGGCAAGGCTCACTTCCTGCAAGACATCCCTGTGGAGAAGGCACATGAACCTAGGTGCTGGAGCAGCTGTGTGGAGATCCCTGTCAGCACTGAAATGTTAACACATTCACTGACTCGGCTTTCCTCCTGCAGTCAGTGTCATTGTGGGCGTTTTGTGAGATGGAGGAGGACTTTGTGGACTGGTGTTGGACATATGGGTTAATGTTGGACTTGTGGGCTTTGGCAACATTGGGTTGGGATGTTTTCATGATGCACACTTAACCTTTATATAAAACTCTCTCTTATACATGAGTTTCTGTGGATTTGTTTCTCTAAAGTACCTAGACTATCACACCACCTCATTCAATATTTTTCTCAGAGAAACCTTAAATACTAAAACTCAAGGCCTGGATTATTTTCTTCAGGTATTTCAAGCCAAGAGGTCTTGAAGAAAGTTTTAGGATAGGTCAAGATTTACTGTCTGTAGTATAGACTACACTTGACCATAAATAAAACAAAAATTCTCACAACTGGATCAGTCGAGGGCACAATGATAAATGCCAGAAAGAGATGTTATTGGAAGAATGGCTGAAAAGAGGCTGTTCTAGTTGGAGAATTTTATCCTGAGTTGTTCTTGAAGCTGAATTGTAACATGTCAGTTCTTAATACATCTCCTAACTATGAATATTATCTTGAGTACTGTGTGACCAATGTCAAATATTATCAAACCCAGCATAGAACTAGAGTGTCATGGGAATGACTGTTGATGTCAGAATTGGTAAAAAGATTGGAGAAGGCATGCCTGGCCATCACAACATAGGATTCAGCTTTGAGCTGATCCTCATGACAATTCTCTCTGTGGTAAAGTGAATTTTCTTAATACGGTTCTTCTGCCCAAGTCTCTTTAACTCTCACCAAATGATTGGGTGTGTGTAACACTTATAGAGCAAATTAGTTAGTTTTCATTATCATCCCCCCTACTATTAGGATACGCATGTTTGAAGCAGTATCAGAGAGAGAAAGAGAGACCTCAATGACCTTGGAAGAGCACATTCAAGGTCTGTTTGACGTGTTAAAAGTTGTCAATACCAGACACATCAGAGGATGTAGCACAGAGATTCAGAGGTGCAGCACAGAGACTATGGGGTGCCTTCTCCTCATCTGGCCCAGACTATGGAGCTGAGGGAGAGAGTAATTAGTGGGGTGCCTTTCTGGCTCATGGAGTCCAAGCCGGGGTACCACGTGATGGAGAGCTGCGGTCCTGATAGAGAGATTTGGTGGTTGGCTGTGAAGACCAATGATTGCATCCTTACTGTTTACTGATCCTCACTTGTGATGACCAGACTTCCATAATGAGTCCTCTCCATTGTGAATATTCTCTGAATTCCGTGTGATTGTTTCAATGAATTATCAAGCCCAGCATAAATGTAAAGGGTCACAAAAGGAACAGTTGATCAGAATAGGTCAAAAAGGATGGAGTATGGATGTATGTCTGACTCCTTCCTTGTGGCAATAGGGAGGCCAGAGGAGGTCAGATATGGCCCTGCATGGTCATTTATTGCACTCTCTTCCCTGCCTACTGAAATTATAGGAGGTGAGATGCTTCTATGACACAACTTTTATAAGGGGGACACAATTCTATCCATAATAGCTATAATTGTTTAAATTTTTAATTCTATGTATTATGCTCTACAATATATTCTAAATAATTATATGAACTGTATGTTTAGTATCTGCCATTGACTTTGAGTGATGACATATTTCCTACCCTGCTCCTAATATTTTTAACAAATTATTACAGTGTTTTGGGGTAAATAGAAATATGCATAAACATACACAAATATTTATTTAGGGTCACAAAATATTTTATTCTGCTACTTTTACTATGTCTCACAACAAAGATATTGATATTACCAGGTTGGTTTTCTTTTTTTAACAAGATGATATTTCAAAGAAGGAGTGATTTATTCAGACATTGAGAACTCACCCAGGCTAATTAGGACAGTCCACATTAGCTGGGAAGGAAAATGCATCATTCCCAACACGAACATTGACTATAGCATATGAATGGAAGTTCACTGTTTCAGTTGTAGAGGAAAAACCTTTTGCACTGCATTTTCAAGCATATGAAATGTACGTTCTTTCTGGAAGTTACAAAGTTATTCATTCTCTCATCAAAGCATGATTCAGTTCCCCACTTTAGCACAAATTACTTATTGATAGTTGGCTTGAAATGTCTGTAAGAAACATGTCTGCCTCTTCAATCTCCTTTGAGTGAAAAAGAGAGTGGAACACACTCAAGTATTCAATCACACCTGGAGGGTCGGGAATTTGACTCGCTCGTTTTTTTCTTATGAAAGTGTCAAGAATTGGATTTTTCTAAATTTATGTTTATCTTCATTACATTTAATTTCCTAGAAACTAAGTCAATATCTGACTGAGGGTGACAAGACAAACCTACTCTCTGTATATTCTGTGAGCAGAAGTAGAAAAGATTGATTTTTTTTCCTCTCCCATCATATGAAATTATGTGTGATCACTGAGTAGTGAGGCAAAGAGAAGTCTCTGGGATTTTGATCCATTGAAATAAGGAAACCAACACCCTCATCTGGTCATATACAATCCTCCATTATTGTTTTGATAAGATGTCTTCTCAAAACATGCTAGATCTTAAATAATAAAACATGGAATAGTAAGACATGCTATATCTTAAATAATAAAATAGTTTAATTTATATTATAATATAAGGTTAGCTTTGGAAATCATCGTTATAAGCCCTCTCCACTCCCTCCACTTTATAAGTCAACTATCTACAGAACTGAAAGGATCACGGAAATGACAGAATTGTGACTACAAGTTCATGTCACCTGACTCACCTCTGTTGTTCTTTCTAGGTGAAATAACTATGAGCTCACACAACTAGCCTGAGTACATGTGAGGACACACATAACAGTTATTGAGGACCTAACAGTTATTGAGTACAAGAAGAGAGGAGAGGGATTAACCACCAGACAATCTAAAAACATGGCATTTACAAAAACATTACAGGTTTTAGAGCTATTTTAGAATACAAATTATAGAATAATAAAATGTAAATTTATTTCTCTTTCTTATTCTAATAACTTAGACATCTACAACTAGTAAAGCACTATGGTGTAAGACACTTTGGCCAACTATAGTCTTCAGGCCTAATCCAGCCTGCCACCTCTAAGGTTTATAAAGTGTTATTGAAACACAACCATTTACATCTGTTACTGTGTATAACAATTGAACTGGGTTACTGGGAATAGATATTCCCCATAAAGCCTGAAATATGTTCTACCTGTTCTATTTTGTAACAGGAAAAGGGAAAGAAAAGGGGGAAAAAGCCAAACCCTATCTTATGCCACAATGTAAGTCACAGTTAATTCTAAATGATGAAAACACTAAATGTATTTTCTCACCAGCATTGTATTAAACTATAAAACCAGGAGAAAATGTAATGAAAGCCATCAATATTTGAAAATTTTAAAGTGTATTTTAAACTGATTCATGGACAGAAGATGAAATCAAATATAATTTCAATCACATGACAAAGAAAGAACATATGATTTGTGGGATTTAAACCACATGAATGTTAAGGGAGAAATGTGTGTCATCAAATGCATGTGGACGAAAATAGGAAAGATTTTGTTAGTGATTCGAGTTTTCCTCCTAATCAAAAACAGTGTCATGGGATTGATTCTAACTCCCATGCCCCCCATAAGACAGAAGAGAGCTACCTCATGGGAGTCCAAAGCTTCAACTTAGCACAGAAGCAGACTGCCACGTCTTTCCTCCACCGAGCCTGTGGGTGCAAAAGGCTGGCCCCTTCTCTGGGAAACAAATGCTTTAACCGCTGTACCAAGAGAGCTGCTCTTTTGTCACTCAGAAATCTGGAAATATAAGAAAAGAGTTAATATATCTATCTCTATATCAACCTATATATAATGAAACAATACACGTAAGAACCAAAATCAATTAAAAAGTAAACAAACAATACAAAAAATAAGCTGTTTCTTGCTTTAGTTTACAGATTAGTAAAATGAATAAGTCCTTGGCAGGACAAGAGTGATCAAAAGAAAGACAAATTACCAATGTCAAAAATTAAAAACAGATGATAATAACAGATAAGTATAGATAACAGAAGGATAAAAGTCTGTTACAAACATTCTGATGGCAATATTTTCATAGAAAAAATGGAAATAGCTTATAATCATATGAATTATTTTTATAGGACAATAACATGTTGAGGGACTTGGTCATTAAAAGTAATCCCATCAATAAATTTGAACACAAGCCTTCATCAGTCAGTGAATTGTTGCATTTAAGGAAAAACTACTATCAGTCCTACATGGAATTGTGAGTTAAGAAAGGGTAAACATGTCTCAAATTGCTTTAGGAGGACAGCATGCGACTGATACCCAAAGCTGATCATTAACGTAAGTGGCCAAGTGGGAATATGTACAAATTAACCATCTTTATGACCTTTCATAGAATGGATGAGAGATGAGGTGGGGGTGGAGGGGAGCAGACAAGGCAAGAAGGAGGAAAAAATTAAACTGTTAGGGGAAAACAATAGCGCTCTCAAACCAGCCAGTAACCAATAGTTCATCACAAAAAGAATACCTATTGTAAGGTAGTTGAGAGGTGCCAGAGACCAAGTCAGTTGAATTAGAGCAAACAGGCTTTATTGGGGAGAAAAGCCCAGCCTGGTTGAAGTCCCACGGTCAAATGTCTGGGCCAGAGGAGTCACACTGCAGGCTACAGGGGTGGTTTTTATATATGGGCAGGTATGTCCGGGTTTCTGGAATGTAAGGTGTTCTTCTGGTTCCGGGTGTGTTCGTGCCAGGTACAGAGCAGTGGGCCAAGGATAAAGTGGACACTAAGCCAAACGGGCTGTGGCAGGTACAGAGTAGAGGGTCAAGAACAAAGTGGGCACTGAGCCAAATGGGCCGTGCACAAAACGGGCCATGAGTAAAAGAAAGGAAAAAACTCGCAAAGCTGCTGACAGGTTACATAGCCAGGTCTGGTCAGCTTCATAGGTGTGTGTGGGAGATTCAAGGTCACTTGCTGCTAGAAGCCGGCCTGGCATTGATCCGGCCATACATTCCCAACTCTTTGGTGATATGGGCGACGACTCTTCTGGCTATTTCATGCAGGTACTGGGATGGCGTGGAAGGAGCTTATGGGTTTGGGAATGTTTGGCTCCTGTGGGAGAGGACTGTAAGGGCGCAATAACATTTGATTAGCAGCAACAGGAGAAATTTTTTTTTATATTTGGTTGCGAAGAAAGTTTAGCAAACAGGGTGCCAGAAGTAGCAGAGTGCAGATGGTTATAAGGATTATTAAGGGAGCAACCCAACTGATGAATGGATTAGATGACCAACCTTCTTGTTGGATGCCGGGGGTTTGACTAGATAGCTTCTTTACCAACTTATTAAGTTTGTTTATACTGGTTTTCACCAACCTGGATTCGTTAACATAATAGTAACACTTTTTTTATTTAAGTATGCACATATTTCCCCTTTATTGGCCATTAAGAGGTTTGGGGCTTTTTTGTTTTGTAAGGCTACTTGAGCTAGGGATGTATTTGGTGCTGTAAGAGATTTAAAGATAATGCAGTGTTTTTAATTGCCACTTGCAGTTTGGAGGACTAGTTTTGTGGAGAGCTCAGAGAGTGGGATAGGGCTTGTGCTCCTATTCCTGAGCCAACCAAGGAAGAGGTTACCACTAAGCCAACCCTGACAGGGAGGAGCCCTGCTTGTGTGTGTGTGGTGGTGCCATGGGAGGGATTTTGCAGAGCGTTTACCTCTACCTCAGGGACTGTGTACATAGTTAGCTGGGAACCATGGTGACCGGCATACATAGATGGGATGGGGAAGGACTGGAAAGGTTTTTTGTAAGGGTGGCATTGCACTAAAAGAATCTGCCTGGGGGGCATTGAGCGGAAAAGTGAGATTACTTGCGGTGTTGTTCAAACCTTGTTTCGGTTTGGAATAGCAAAACGGCCATTTTTAGCAGTGGGTTGTGAAACAGGGGAACTTTAATTACTGGAGGAAAGGCATCTGTTTTTTCTGTTTAATTAAACAGTTGAGGTAAAGGTACTGCTGCCAGAGGAGACCTATGGAGGGCAGCACCAAGGAAACAAGAGGAAAGATTGACCAGGGTGGAATTGTTAAGAAGGGCTTCCCCTTCTTGGATAACGGTGAGCCAAGAGAAAGGTTTTTCCTTGGACCTCTGCCCTGTAACTTGTTTTTGAAGTTTTCGTTGGCTTTTTGAATTAGCCGGGTTTGATCGGCCAGCCAGTGCGTATGTAAGCACAATAGATAGTTATATATACATTGACAAAGGTAAAAGGAACTCGGATACCGGTAGATTTTTCCTGGGATTGTTTTCTTTGCCAGCGCGTGTTCAATGGTTAAGGAATTTTGATCCAAAAAGTACCACTATGATGGTTACTGGTGAAATGATACTTTTGTTTCCACTTTCCTTCCAGATCCATTTGGTATTTGTGCATCACACAGGAATTCCATGGGCAACCCCCATTTTCTTTTACTCATTTAGTGTAGCAACTGCTAGATTTGGTTTGGTCATACAGGAAACAAAGGAGGGTTGGGGCCACACTGGGGGAGTGCAGTAACGGTTTTACAGGAACCAACACCAGAGATTGGCAGCCTTCAGGCTGACAATACTTTTTGCCTATAACCTGTGAATTGGTTCCCGAATTATCAGCCCAGGTTTTGGTAACTATAAACTTCCATCAGTGGCTGGGTGACCTCATTTCCATGTTTATGGAAGCCAACACCTGAATAGGGAAAAACAGGAACAAATCACAACATAACTGAGCCCCAAACAGACCTTTGACCAGTGGTTCAATTGGCCGGAGCGGTTGCTGCAAAACGTATTCCAAAAACATATAAGGGGTTAAAAAATAAAAAGAGGAGGAGGCATGCCGAAATCATTTAGGGGGAGGTTTTAGTTAGGCGGAGTGAAGTTGGACCGATGAGGTTAGACGTTTACTTGTATGTGGGTTTGGGTTCCAGGGGTGCTTGCTTGAATGGCGTCAGATGATACCACCCCGTCAGTTCTATCAGTTTGACTGCTGATGGGGTGGTGAGTATTAGGGTATATGGGCCTTTTCACCATGTCTGGAGTCCAGGGCTAGGCACAGTACAAGTTTTTACTAGGACTTGATTTCCTGGGGAGAGGTTAGGGGGTGGGTTCCCAGAAGAGGTGTTTTTAACATCCGGAAGGTGTTGGTCTGCGTAGGACCTGAGTAAATTGTGAAGCAAAGATAGAGTGGGTAAATAAGCTGAAAGCGGAGTTTCACTCTGAGGCAGAGAATAATTTAGGATAAATGGACAGCCGTATAAAATCTTAAACGGGCTGAGACCCGTGGGCTCCCTTGGGAAAGCCCGGAGGAGGGTTAAGGCAACAGGAAGGAGATCTGACCATGAGAGGCAGACCTTTAAGGAGAGCTTAGTTAATTGGGACTTTGTAAATCAGTTGGTGCACTTAACCTTGCCTGACCACTGGGGGTGATAAGGAATATGTAGTTTTCAATCCACTCTCAGGGCAGCTGAGACCTGTTGGGACACCTGCGAAATGAAGGCTGAGCCAATGTCAGACTGGATAGAATGTGGAAGGTCAAACCTAGGAATTTTAGATTCCAGAAGAGTTTGAGCAACAACATCTGCTGTTTTCCAGCTGGTAAGGAATGGTTTAATTTACCCTGAAAAGATATTCACCAAAGTTAACCAATATTTAAGGTGTTTATGTTTAGGTATGTACGTCAAATTAATTGCCCAGTCTTTACGGGGGAGGTGCCCACGGGATTGGTGGAGGTGTTTTTGGAGAAGAATATTGCTCTGGGAGGAGCGTCTGGCCCCATGGTGGCTACAGCGGCAAAAGGAGATGGGCAGCAGAGGCTGCTGAGGTATTAGGGAAATGGAAGCCTTAAGGCATTGTTAAATGTTTCATCGGAGCAATGGAACCGGACAAGAGGGGATTATTGGGAATGAATGGGAGAAAGGGTATTGGTTTAAGACGCAGGGCAAGAAGGGAGTTTCATTGGGTGTTGAGGAGGTGCCCTCAATCCCCATTACACTGACCGTGGAAGGGAGACTACGCCCGCATAAGAAAGAAGGCTGGAATAGCCCCCATGTCCAATAAAACAGAGGTGGACTTACCCGCTACCTGGATGGTGACCCTGCCCTCGACTAGGGTGATTGGGGTAGCGGAGTGCAGGCATCTTCAGTCTTCTTCAGCAAGCCCCAGAAGCTCGCCAGCCAGGAACGACTGTGATGAGGCTCAGACTGACCCCGACTGTCCCAACAGCCATGGGAAGCCCGCAGGCAGACAGTCAGACTTCAAGTGCCCTTTCTGGCGGCACACTGGACACAGCTTGTTGGGGGATGGGAGTTTGGGCATTGGCGGCCCAATGTCTGTCCTTACTGCATTTAAAACAAGCCCCCGGCAGGGCTGCATCCAGTTTTGTGCAACGATCTTTTGGCCCCTCCCCTGCCGGCCTCAAGGCAGCTACCAGAGCCTGGTTTGCAGGCCACCTTTTGTTGTAATTTGGACTGTCAGGGCCTGATTCAGTCACTTCCTTCAGGGCGTTAAAGACTGTAAAGGCCGTTTTTTACCAGATCCTGTAAGTGGGGTTTGTGGTTCCTTCTCTGCTTTTTAAATTTTTTGTTATATCTGGAGCTGACTGAGAGATAAAGTAGAAGGCCAAAACAGCTGCCCCAGCAAGGTTTGGGGTTCCAGTTTTGTGAAATGCGTGAGTGCCTCCTGGAGGCTGTTTAGTTTTGTAAACTGGGTCAGGGCTTGGAGGCGGTTTACAAAAAGGGCAGAATTTTTATCCTTCCATTGTGTTACCTCTTTAATTTTTTAAGTTGATTATTTTAAGAGAGTTATAGTGACTCCCACCATTTACCCACGCTTTTTGACTTTCAGAGGACTGGGCAGAAATTATATTGCATCAACACCCTCCGTGGGCCTTTACCATGCTTTGTTTTAATTAAACAGTCGATTTTCCTGGTCCACACCAATTTTAAGCAGGGCTGGGTGTGTGCCTCAGCTGGAGCCGACTTTTTTTTTTTTTTTCACCCCAGGGGCACTCCTTCCTGACCTGCTCCCTAGGTCCTCTCCATCCCCGCCCATTCACACTCAGCTCCTTTTTTCCTTTGGGGGGGCTGGGAGGGGGGCGCTGGTTAGGCAGCAGTGGCCGCGAAGAGTTTGGACGCTACCTGAGCCCTTCCGCTTGGTGCCCCTTAGAGCCAATCTTTATTCTGACGTTACAGCTTCAACTTGTTAACTTCCCTTATCTACATTGTTTTAGCATGCCAGAGGCTATTCACCTGGGAGACCTTGGATTTGGGTACCTTCCTATGAAAGATTTAAACCGCCAGAACCTTGATGCTTTTTAAGTTGCTTTTTGATTTGGGACAGGTCTTGGAGAGAAACGGAATATGGACCCGTGGCACAACTCTGCTGCTTCCCTAAAGACAGGAGGTGGGAACGAGTATGCGCTGACACAGGAGAGGACCTGGGGTGACCAAGGGTGGCGAAGTGGGCAGGACCTGAGCTGAGAATGGGAGCTGTCCAGCAGCGGAGGGGGAAGATGATGGTGAAGGGAGGGGAGTGGCTGTGCATAGGGCAGCAGAGGCTGGGAGGAAGGAGAAGGATTGGGAATCAGTTGAGGTGGGCGACCAAGAGTGGCTTTTCAGTAAGCACAGAGGACAATGCCAGGGTATGGTAGGGAGGGAGAGTCGGGGTTATTTTCAAGTTTTTTTTTATTCTGCCGCCATGCTCCTTTCAGTTGATTTTGCTGAAAGGACCTATGCGGTGGAACACTGGACGCATAGAGATGGGCAGGCTCGAAGATCCCAGAAAACCTGAATACACAGAACCTCAGACCACTTTCCTGAGAGGTGGCAAACATTATCCAAGTCAGTGAGGATGCCAAAATTAAAAGTGCTCTCGGAGGGCCACCTACACTGATTGTTTAAGGGGTATTGAGGCTACTAGGTGGTACACAAAAAGACTAACCTTTTTTTTTTTTTTTGGAGGTTTTGGGAACTTTTTAATTCGGAGAAATTTAGGAGGAGACAGCTCAAGGGGGTCTTAGGATAAGTTTTGGACTCAGTATTGCCCACGATGCCCAGATACCCCGGAGAGTTATCCCCTAAGACACGGCGTCCCCGTATTAGAGGAAACTCTAAACGGAGGTGGTCCCCTGCTAGTGTGACGTCTCTCAGGTCACAGGGTTCCGAATGGAAGTGGAAAGCCATCCCTGGAGCGGCCATGACACAGGACAGGTAGGCTCAGATGCAGAGGTGGCGGGGCAGGACTTACCCAAGTGCAAAACTGATCGCCCATTCTCAACCGCCAAGGTTCAGTTGCAAAGTCCTTTGGGGGGAATGGGGGGGCTGGCCCCTGACCACCCAGGGGGTCCTTATCCTGGGTGTCAGCACAAATGTAAGGTAGTTGAGAGGCAGCAGAGACCAAATCAGTAGAATTAGAGCAAGCAGGCTTTATTGGGGAGGAAAAACCCAGCCTGGGAGAAGTCCCACAGTCCACAGTGTCTGGGCCTGAGGAGTCGCACTGCAGGTTACAGGGGTGGTGCTTATATATGGACAGGTATGTCCGGGTTTCTGGAATGTAAGGTGTCTTTCCAATTCCGGGTGTGTTTGGCCCAGGTGCAGAGCGGTGGGCGAGAACAAAGCAGGAACTGAGCCAAATGGGCCCTACTGGTGCTGGGTGCAGAGTGGAGGGTTGAGAACAAAGCAGGCAGGGCCGTGCACAAAACGGGTCGTGCGTAAAAGAAAGAAAAAAAGTTGCAAAACTGCTGACAGGTTACATAGCCAGCTCTGGTCAGCTCCACAGGTGTGTGTGGGAGATCCAAGGCCACTTGCTGCTGGTTGTTCAACTCTGGTCAACTCTGCACGGGTGGGGGAGTTTCAAAGTCACTTGCTGGTATAAGCCTGCCTGGCATTGATTCAGCCATATACCTGTCTACACTGAACATCTTGAGAACTTTTAATTAATTAATTAGGCTGTAGGGCCTCAGTGAATTAAAGAATTGCCAGTATTTGTTTTCTCAGCATTTACCGAATATAAATGAGCATGGCCTACAGTACTGGGCTTAAAAATATAAATCTTAGTTCACGGAGTTGAAGACCTGTTCTTCGAGGTCAGTGTTCCTGCAGGCTATGGATGCCTCTCTGGAGCCCTGGCACATGTTTCCTTTTGTCCGGGGTCATCTGGGAGCTCTCTTTCTTCTCTTCTACCCCTCAGATTAGGGCCATCTTCACTGCTGCTGCTGCGCTGTTAGCCACTCTATGACGCTTAGGGAGGAACATCTTCAGGGTGAAATGAAGCGCTGCACTTTCAAGCGCAGCACAGGGACAGACCTCTATGCAGGAACTGCGCATGAGTCTATTGGTAACCTGAGCAAGTGTAGGGAACCAGGCTGAGAGTGCTTTCCCGACCAGGAATAATGTCACTCACTGCCATCAAGTCGATCCTGACTCCCAGTGACTTCATAAGACAGGGTGGAAGTGCCAATATGGGGTTCCAAACCTGTACATCTTTATGAGAGTAGAAAGCCTCATCTTTAACCCTCTTGAGCGCCTGGTGGTTTTGAACTTCTGACCTTCTGGTTAGCAGCCCAACGAATAACCACTATTACACTAGAAATAAAATCACCTTCCCCAAAATCTGAGCAGTGGGATTTGTGCTCTTCTCAGCGAAACTTCAACTCACTTTTCAAGATCTGATTTTCCTGTCTCCCAGGCAAGCACAGGGCATGGGGAGCTCACTCCCCTACTAAAGATGGCCCAGAAACAAGTGCAGTGAGAACAGGGCAAAATGCCACTCCAGGAAGAAAGAGCCCAGAGCAGATGCTTCCAGGTAGTCCAGCTCCTTCCCCTTTGGGCAAAGACTTTGCTACAAAATTTTGTTCTTTCAGTCACATGGTGAGAGTACTGATCCTCCTGTGGCCTGCTCCTCCTCCTCCTCCTTCTCTTCCTCCTCCTCCTCCTGTCTCTAGATTTAGGGCCAACTTCCGGGAAGAAAAGACAACTGGTGGCCCAGCAGCGAGTTAGGTTCAAAGCGCAGTAATAGTGCCCATGACTCCCTGGCATTTATTTCTCGGGTTTGCTCAGAGTTGAAAGGTCAGCTGGGTGGAGAGGGGCCTGACTAAACTACAGTAAAAGCCAATTTAAGAATGTGACATTGTCACAAACATTTCTTCTTCTGGAATAAAGGAAAATGGGAGAAGAACTGGTCTATTTAAAGTACAGTTTGGGCAAAGAATATTTAAAGTACTATGAAATGTCCAAAGAACAAGCAAATCTGTCTTGGAAGAAGTGTATCCAGAACGCTCCTTAGAGGAGAGAACGCCAAGACTTGGCCTCACATACTTTGAACATGTAGTCAATCAGGAGGGACCAGTGTCAGGAAAAGAATTTCATGCTTGATAAAATTCAGGGTATCGAACCAAGAAGACCCTTGAGAAGGTGGATTGACACAACGGCCTCAAACATGAATACATAATGGGGCGGTGTTCACTCTGTTGGATGTAGTTCTATTGTGAGTAATAAAAGACTAGGATGGCACTGAGGAATTAACAAGACTTTGTAGCGATACCTTTTTACTTCTTCCCATTGTATTTCATTGTAATAGTTAAAGTTTTTGTTAACTTGTCTGTGCCAGGGTTCTGTTATTTGGGAGCTCAGTCATTTGTTTGATTAGCCACACAAAGTGGCTTGTTGATACTTCTTGATACTATTCTTTGAAAAGTATTTATGTGCTATAGGTAGCAGAATAGCACTTGTCAACTACCATCCTTTTTTGTTAAAGTCTAAAGATTCATACTTTCAGAATTTAGAACTTGAATCGCATTTAGGTGTTATACGTTCCCCTCCCAGCCCACAGAATAGCATTAAAAAGATCTTAGATTTTGATATTATTAAGGGTCAGGGGATTTCATCCAATTTAATCTTCTTAATTTTTTCATGCCAGCCTCTGAAATAAAAGCAATTATACTTGGAAACTTGAAAGCACTAAAGCAGTCAGCATATAGTTGCAAGATTCATTTGCAATAGAAAATGCTGAACAGTGTAAGATTTATTTACAGTAAAGCTGAATTACGCATCCCTTTCTTAATAATAAAATTTACCTAATGAGTTATAATGCCACTTGAAAGTCTAAAGACTAAAGATTATTGAGTTATATACTAGCTAAACAATTATCAAGGGAAAGTTACTGACCAATCAGCTAGAAAGTAGGAGTTAATGAGCAGAAAAGGATGACTGTTTATTTAGAAGCTTTGTGAATACTGTATCAACACATGTGTACAATGTCTTAATAATATATACTGTTTTCTGGAAACCATATACATAGTAATGATTTGCATTCATGTTATACTTTTAGCTTTTAAAATATGTTCATATTTTTCACTTAATTTGCTTTTCTAGCAGTAAATATTATTTTTGCGCCATACAAGTAAATTCTTCCTGAATATAATTTAAAAATGGATGCAGTAGTACCTCAGTAGTGAACTGCCAGGCATTCAAGTGACATTCAGAATAGGACATAGAACAATGAGTATCAAAAAATATATAAAACAACAGGTGTCGTTGCTGATGTCAGGTGGTTCCTAGCTGAAAACAGGGAATAATAATAAAAAAGCAGTTTACCTATGTCCTAGTTATAAAATGGAATTTTACTGAGTGGACCATACCAGATTTTAGATAACAATATGAAGAATGGGAATTCTAGATCACTGAATTTTTCTCAAGTGGAATCTGCACAATCCAAAGAGTAGTCATCATTCCAATAGAAAAGGGGGAAAATGTGGTTAAAAGTCAGGAAACGGGTGCATCAAGTTTATCTCATCCCCACCACACTCTTTCAGTCTGCATGCTGCACAATTAACCCAAGAAGCTTGGTTAAATAAAGCAGAATGAAATATTAGGATTGGAGGAAGGCTCATTAACACCTTATTATACACAGATAAGACCACTTTGTTTGTAAAAGTGAAGGGGATTGAAAGGACTTGCTGATGAATATCAGTATGGATTATAACCAAGTATACAGAATACAAGAATCCTCTCCGCTCCACAGCAAACAGATGAAACATCGAAACTGTCCATTATTTCATTCTATGTTGGATCCACAGTTAATGCCAGGGGATACATCAATCAGGAAATCAAACATGTTTTATTGCACTAGTCAAATCTGTACCCCACATGCGCTCCAGTACTGAAGAGTCTACGTCTGCGGTTTGAAAACCGCTAGGGTGAAAGAATGAAAGAATTGATTTGGCTTAAAACAACAACAAATTGTTATGAGACTACAGACATACTCGTATGTAGTGAGAGATCACTTGAATGTATTGCATTGTATTGCGGTTATCCTTTCTTTCATGTTCTGGTATGCTTGCTCAGTAGACAAATTGGGGCAAGAAGAGGCAACAGTAGAACACATTTCCTATCAATAGTTTTCGAAAAGGAAGGCAGGGAAGAGACGTGGGCTAAGATGCAGGGTCTGCGCTCAGCTCCCTACACGTGACTGAACTGACCCTTGGAGGGGCAAGAAGACTCCAGCCTCAGTCTTTCCCAGACTGCCCAAGGACAGAGCATTTGAGCAGCTACATCCAGTCAATGCCAACTTCAAGGACAGGGTAGAACTGCCCCCTCTGAACTTCTGAGACTGTAACGCTCTACTTTAAGGTTCGCAGCCAAACTTGTATGCACTACACCACTGAGCTTCCTCTGCCTCTGCCGGGGCAGGGGCAGGGGCAGAGGGAGCTGAACAAGGATTAGTCAGCCAGCATTTCCAAGAGCCCCAGGCTATCTTAGATGCCTGGGAGAGAACCCCAGACTTCAAAGCAACACACAGACGTATTGCACAAAATCATCTTCTGCCTCTGAAACAGAACGCAACAAAATTCCATTGGAACTGTCAGCTAGCCATGCCCTGGACCCTCTCTCCTCCTGACTTTTGGCAGCTCTATTTGTGATTGCACCCACCCTGTTGGAAATGCATGCAAAAAATGTGTTTGCCAGGTGGCAGAGGGGCGAGGCAATATTCCAGGACCTACCACATATTGAAGATATTCTCCCCAATGTCACAACCCTTATCCTTCCAGAAAAATGTGCACTACCTTTTCTTACTGTGTAGGCTCAGGCCCGTTCCCTGGAGTGGTGGTCCTAGACATGCTGGCAGCCACACAAACCAGAATGTGTGCCACGCTCAGGGGAGACGACTGCTTCTCGGCGAACCAAACGGGCCAAGGTCAGAACCACCTTCTTCTAGATAAGCAAGAAAATGACCAGCTCAACCACACATGGATGGGGTGCCTCTTCTGGGGGTTTGTCATGGGGCTCCTGGTTGCTCTCTTTTCTGAGGCCCCTAGTCTCTATGCTCCTCCTGCTTCTTTTTGGTTCTGAGGATTTTAATAAAACCCTTGTCCATTTTATCTCGTCCAGTGGGTAGCAGTGCAACTACAAGTAATTGTACAGCCACATCCTCTAGCCTAATCCTCAGCTTCTGTTATCAGGCTGCTCCAAATTCCATGGGGATCTTTCACCACAGCCCCTTGCCCTGACAGGGGCTGAGTGGTGGCTTCCAGCAGAGAGCAGCTACAGAAGGGTGATCTTCAACCCTGGACCTCCACAAGCATTTGGATGGTATCACTCAAAGAAGACATGCTAGTGAGATAGATCTAGAACAAGAGGGAGGAGGGAACAATAGACGGAATCCCAGCACAGAGGGAGGTGGAGGACAGAAAGATATTTTTTGTTATCAATAATTTTCAAATGAAAGGACAGAGAGAAAGCAGCCTCCACAAATTACTGAATTGACCCTTGGAGCAGTAGGAAGAATCCAGCCAGGATTCCAGCTGGATCACAAGGACACAGCATGAACTTGGGAGGCACTTGTATTGTCTATTAAGGGGGGTGTGTACTAGGAAGAGTCAGTCAGTAGTGGAAGATTTGCCAACTAGCCAGCCAATAACAGAAGGTTCCCCGTCAGCCATATAAAAATGCTAATTCTCGATCCAGCAGTGCACCCTCAGACTAGCTAGGCAACCTGTCAGCACGTTCCATGCCTATGTAGTACTTAAAAAAACTCACCCACTCCATTTTTCCTGTCTCGCTGAATATTTCCTTGCAACTAAGAAAATAACTGAGAGGAAGATCCTGAAGCACCCAGCCCCATAACCCACCCCTCTAGCACATGTGACCTGTGACAGTCCTTAAAGAATGTATAATGAAAGAACAGGAGGACACTATGTTCATCAATTCTGACCTTATTCTTTATTTGATGCAATGCTGGATATGCCCAGTAGAGGACAGGACTGCCCACACATTTTCTACTAGAAATAAAAGAGTCTGCCTCTGAAGGTTTGTTTCTGGGATCCTCAAGGGGGAGGGCATGCCTCCTCATTTCCATTCCCCACTAAGCCTTTAGAAGGTTCTTCAGAGTAACCTGAGTGGAGGACAGGAACTCGCTTTTGTGTTATTCCATCTATCTTTGAAGAGGAAAGTCTCCTGGAGATGTGTTCTCAGTCTCATTAGGTTTCTCCAGGCCTCGCTGTATCTGTGCCTCCTTGCCCAGGGGTCTCTCCTCGTCACTTGTCAGTGACGATCTTTTCTTGCAGGAGGGGGCCATGTGCCTAAATAGCCTCCCATGGAGTGCACACAGCAATTGTTTTCTCAGCAGACAGTCTCTTCGAAGGCATTCAGAACTTTTAGGATATGGACCCAGCACCATGGTTAATAAAGGGCAAAGGGGACATTGGTCTTAAAATAAAGACAGGAATTGCAGTCCTTTATCAAGAGAAGGTTGTTGGTCCCTAAATATGATGAAAATTCCAGGAAGACCTCTTTATCAATTATTACTCAAATTAACTAAAAGAAAACTCACTACCATCATGTCGATTGCTGATGGATAGAAACCATATAGGACAGAGTGGAACTGCTCTATCTTTTTCCTGCTGAGCAGCTGGTGGGTTTGAACCATTGACCTTGTGGCTAGCAGCTCAATGAATAGGGGACTATGTAATATATAGTGCAGAGTGATGTGTGTGTGTGGATGACTGCCCATCGAATCAAGTTCAATTCACAGTGACCTTATAGGACAGAGTAGAACTGTCACTGTAAGTTTCCAAGAGTGTAACTGCTTACAGGAGTTTAAAACTTCATCTTTCTCCAAAGAAGCAGCTGGTGCTGGCAAATGTCTAATTTCATGTTAGCAGCCCAAATGTTGAACCCAACAGGGCATGATTCTGCTGTGTCGTGTAGGGTCACTATGAGCTGGATTCTAGTATAGCTATGTAGATCATATTTATCTATATCATACAGCTATACCCTATATACCTGTACTCTATATATCTATATCACACACAGCTACAGAGGGATCGACAGTGCCTGTAACAATGGGTTCAAACATAACAATCTTGAGATGGCGCAGGACTGGGCAGTTTCCACCCTCTTGTGTATCAAGTCACTGTGAGTCAAAACCAACTGAATGGTACCTTGTAATAGTACCAGGGAAAATTTCCCTGGTCTTTTTGTAAGACTATAACTTTTTACAGGAGTAGAAAACCCCCTCTTTTTCTCAAGGACCAGGACTCCAACTCAGAAATCCTACAGAGGGTCATTGTGAGTCGCAATCAATTCAATGACCATAAGCTGGACTAGTCTTAAAGGTGCTGATGTCTCGCCCTTCAGTCGTATAGAAGGCATTGCTGATTGGCAATGTGAAGAGGCTATTGTAATAGCCATGCAACATTTTTGAGAGACCAGGTTTTAGATGATTACAATTCTTGTCAGAAGAAAAAGTATAAAGAGGCTGGATGGTTTCTCCTACTCACTAGCCAGAGTAGTTAAAGAATGGTCTGAGCACGTTGCTCACTATTTACAAGACTTGAAAGTTGTGATGTGTGTCCTGATAAAACAGAAAACCAAACTCACCACCATCAAGTTCATGCTGACTCATAGCAACCCTATAGCACAGGGAAGAACGGCCCCTGTGGGTTTCTGAGACTTTAACTCTTTAAGGGAGTAGGAAGCCCTGTCTTTCTCCCATACAGAGTGGCTGATGATTTTGAACTGTTGACTTTGAGGTTAGCAGCCCAATGCATTAACCACTATGCCACTGGGGCTTATGGGCTACATTGAACCAAGGTGAGATGCCAAGTCTATCTCGCTACACAGTAGAAGATATACAAAGGCTTAAGGAAATTGAAAAGTTAGCATAGATTTATCCAATGGCACTCACAGATTCACCCATGAAGTGTCCAGAGGGAATAAATTGGTGAAAGAAGCCGTGGCGTCCTTGAAGTCTGTTGTGATTGTAATTTATGTGAGTCAGATTTGGCAGAGGAATCCACCTTATCTGAATCAAGACATCTAATTACAACCTGGCTGATTGTGATCAGGCTGGGCGGTGGGGGCCAAGGGCAGTACTTGATCATGAAAGACATGGTGGTCTAGTTACCATGATGGGTCACAGAATCAAAGCAGTAATCAGGATAATCTGATTTATGGCACTGGCTGTTTAGTCATGGTGTCCCCAGGAATCAAACTGATGGGAAATCTACTACTTACTTGAGCTATCCAAATGGGAGAATTCTAGATCAGGTGAACAGCAGTCTAGCTGGAACCACCAAAATAGATAACAAAGATCCTCAATCAATTCCTACACTGAGGCTGCAATATCCCTCAACTGAAGGGAAGCCTAGATTTCCTTGAGAAAGATCGCAACTACCCTGCTAAAAATATATACTGTTCCTTTTTTGCCCATCCGTCTCCAAAGGATCTGAAGTTTTTTTAAAAAATAATTTTAATGGGGGCTCTGTCCATATTATATACACACATCCATTGTGTCAAGCTGAAGTCTTTTATGATTGTGATTATTCTTTGAGAAAAATGGAAAGGTCAAACTTGGGAGTGGTTCATGGACACAGCCTCTGAACTGAACCTAACTCCAGGTGACTGAAAATGTTACTGCAGCCCACCAGTCAGCCCACGAGCATGTGGTGTTGTTAGATGTCATTGAGTCAGTTCCAGTCTCAGTATAGGGACCCCTGTATGACCGGGATTTGGCTCAGTCCTTCACCAGCCTCACAATTGCTCTGTTCAGCCCCTTTGTTGAAGCCACAGTGTCAATCCATCTCTTTGAGTGCCTTTCTCTTTTTTGCCCCTTTTCACTCTACCAAATGAGATATTCTAGTCTCTTCTGACCATGTGACCGAAGTATTGGTCCTATGGTAAAAAAAAAAAAAAGAATTTGGAGAGTGAGGATGGGTTATCAAAACTGAGCCAGGTGGTGACTCCGATGGAAGCTACTGTGTCATATGGGGTTTCATTGTATGTGTAAAGCAATAAATCTCCTAATATGCAGTTCCGCATCTTCTAATGCAGTTTTCTCCAAACCTATTTGGAAGGATCAACAGACTTCAGTTGATTAAGACTGACAAGAAACTTGTACTATCCACCTCATTGGAATAATAACTCTCTGATATTATATCATAATATCGTTCACAGGGACATTAATTTCCTTTTCCTTCCACACATGTCACATGAAACCATTATCTTCATGATATCATATTAATTAGACCTACTGAGGAAGAAGTACCAATGACTAAAAACTTGTCAATAAAATACCTGAGTGCTACTGGGTGGGAAATTAACCCAATAAAAATTCAATCATTTGTGTGATCATAAGGTATCATTGGGGTCAGGTATCAGGCATCAAAGAATAAAAAATCATATTGTGAATGAGGGGAAGGGCACATTGGGGACCCAAAGGCCATCTGTAGGGAACTGGACATCCCCTTACAGAAGGGTTGCAGAGAGGAGACAAGCCAGTCAGCGTGCAGTGTAGTAACAATGAAAAATATAACTTTCCTCTAGTTCCTAAATGCTTCCTCCCTCCCCACTATCATGATCCCAATTCTACCTTACAAATCTGGCTAGACCAGAGGATGTCTACTGGTACAGATAGGAACTGGAAGCATAGGGAATCCAGGACAGATGATCCCTTCAGGACCAGGTGTGAGTGGCAATACCAAGAGGGTGGAGGGAAGGTGGGGTAGAAAGGAGGAACCGATTACAAGGATCTACTTACATATAACCCCCTCCCTGGGGGATGGACAACAGAAAAGTGGGTGAAGGGAGATGTCAGACAGTGTAAGATATGAGAAAATAATAATAATTTATAAATTATCAAGTGTTCCTGAGGGGGTGGTGGGGAAGGAGGGCAGAAATGAGTTGGTACCAAGAGCTCAAGTAGAAAGCCAATGTTTTGTTTGTTTGTTTGTTTGTTTGTTTTTTACTGTGGGGCTAGCAGTCATCCTCAGGTGGTTCACGTCAGACCCCTGAGCCTAGACATAGTCCCTCTTCTCTCTGCCCTCTAATGACACAGCTGTTCCAAGGTGGTCACGCTGCAGTGCCTCTAGGGGCAGGAAAGCCAATGTTTTGAGAATGATGATGACAACAAATGTACAAATATGCTTGACACAATGGATGGATGTATGGATTATGATAAGAATTATAGGAGACTCCAATGAAATGATTTTAAAAAAGGAAAGAAAATGTTTAGAAAATAATGATGCAATTGATGTATGGATTGTTATAAGAGCTATAAGAACCTCCAATAAAAGGATCTTTTAATTAAAAAATAAAATAATTAAATCCTCTTTCAATTTTGTGACATTTCTAAGGGTCCATTGTTGTTGGGCTTGTGAAGATAATCCTATTAAAGTGAAGGATAAGTTGTTGGATCTGACCCTTCCCATAACCGAAAGGTGACACAAAGTCCTTTGGGCCTCTGAATTCGGGTAGCACTGTAACTCTCCTTTGAATGGGGGATCTGATTATCAGAGTAGAATGCCTAGTGATTTTCTCCCTCAGTTGTGGGTCATTTCCAACTGTCTATACTGCAGCTCACAGCCCAATCACGCCTAAAACGGACACCACCAAGGATCCTCACGAACCATCGAGTAAATGTTTCACGAATTTTTGGAGGCTTCTGCAAGTCTGAAATACATAGTCCAAATGTCCATGCGGAGATTTCTCACTCACATCAAATTCTTTTGTTGACATACAAGATTTCAGAAGTCAGTGAATCCTGTCAGGCAATAAGCCACTGGCTCAAGGCTCAATAACCAGAAGGCAGTCAGAAGCCAGTCAGATGCAGGATCTTGAGTAAGAGAACAATCTTTGCCAATGTCGCTCAGCACTGCTACAGAAATACGAAATGGCTTCAAGTGAAATAAGCAGATCTTACTCTGTTAGGCAAGCAGAGGAGCACCAGGGACTCACATAACCCAAATGGCTAGTTGTCTTTGAATATGGCATTTGGCATCAAATTGGTATTTGTCAATGCATGACCTGGGACCAGGTTTCTGGGCAGGCTTAGTCAGAAAGGATGTGGTCATGAAGACGGTGTCTTGCTACATCTGGGATTTGGATGGAAATGTGTTTTCTGACATTCTGATGCCAAAAGGTTAAGTAGAGGCCACACTGATCAACTCTGTGCATGTGAGGTGGGTCAAGTGTAGCCTCTGCCGGTTCTGTGAGCCCAGTCTCCTGATTTTTTTTTTTTAAGTAAGCAAAAACTTAGAGGTTGCTTCAAAAGGAAGTCCGTTCTTATTGTAACACAGCTATCAAATGTGATAGCTCCTTTGCAGGCCATACTCCAAAGGAAGGTCAGGGAGATCATTTGAGTCATCTCCTCTAGCAAGGCAGGGACTCAAGATATTGCCTACAGGAATCCTGCCTCCTTAGTAAAACAGATAACTCACTCCAAACTGCGGTTATAAACACAGGCATAGAGGGTAGGGCTTGTAAGACATTGCCGAACCAAAAACTATGGCTAGAAGAGGCATGGAGTGGGGGGGGGGGCGGGGGGAGGAACATTGCTGTCAGGTAAGCATGGAGCTGCTAACAGCAAGGTTGGTGTTTCAAACACACCAGCTGCCCTGTTGGGGGGTAAGGGTGGGAGGAGATGAGGCCATCTGTGCCTGTGAAATGCTACAGCACACCTTTATCCCTGATTAACACCACTCCTCCCTCAATATTCTCCCTCACACCCAACAGCTCACAGAACTCACAAACTATCAAATAAGTGACTCACTCGCTTGCAATTGGTAATTGTCCCCAATTGGTTGGTGTTTGAATGGGCTCCAGCAGGACAGCAGACAGAGGCATGCAGGAAGCACGCTTGGACAAACGTGAAGCGGCATTCTCTCCCCTCACCTAGCTGGAGGTCTTATGTCATTGACTGCATGAGAGTGGTCCAGCCAGGGTATGAAAGAAATATACTCTTAGAAAGAGACTCTTTTACAGGTGTCTTTTAATGTAAATGGAGCCTGTGCCAAGGATGTAATTTAAATAGTTCTAAAAGAGTCCTGAAGCCAGCCTTAGTCAAAGTTTCCTAGAAAACTGAAAAGAGTTTTAGCAAACAGTTTCTGAAGAAGAAGAGGTTAGTACTGAAATACCCCAAACCAAACCCAGCCCATAGTCATCCAGTCGTTTCCAAAGTGAAAGGATGTGGTATGGTGCTTCTATCCAGCGTCTTTGTAACTTCCCTCAAGGGAATGGATGGAATCTTGCAGCTAATGTATAGAGAACTCTAATTTGGGGATTGGGATTTGTCGGTTTTGTCATTTTGCTGGCTGTAATGGAACCATCTCAGAAACAACGCCAGAGCAGCTCAGGAAATGAAGAACGAAAAGCCATCAGCAGAGTGGAAGATCCTGCCCAGATCTTGGTGGGAAGGGAGGATCGTCAGCATGAGCTGTCAGAGGCACAGGAGAGTGCAGCGCAGAGACCTGGTGATGGAGCAGCAGGCTGCCGGGGCCAAGAACAGGGGAAAGCTGCGTGCTGCGGGTGGCAGGAGGCTGATTCATACAGTGGAGTACCCTCTGGGCATTAACCAGTCCTAGAGGAGCCTGGTAATAGTGGCTCAAGCACAGCAAAGGCAATGGGAATACGTGGTGCCCTCTGGTGTAGTGGGGAGAGGTCAGGTATAATCACTACAATATTCCCTTACCTTTCCTGTGAGAGGCAGGGCTAGGAATGGAAGCTCCTGGAATCAGTCACTGAAAACCAGTATGGTAAGTCTCCGTACCAAATCATCAAACTTATTCCCACCCCTAACCCTATCTTCTTTGTGGCCTCAAAGACGAACCAATCAAATGATTGTGTTGTAATCTGTTTATTCCTTGGACTATATCTGCTCTGTTTAGAAGCTCTTTCTTTGGCGTTTTCTACTCCCTCCTCCCCTCTCTTTTTCATAACCAAATCCCAACAATCTCATTTAAGGGATTGTGTGGTTTTTGTGGGTGTTATTGTTATTATTATTATTTACTATAGCAAAGCTTAGGTAGGCATGGCTGAGTGCTGAAAGATTTTTTAAGAAATTTTTTTGCTGGGACTCAATTAAGCACTTTAAAGTAATTCTCTTATTTAATTGTCTCCTTACAGCAATAAAGCCTGAGACAGAGAGGTTAAGCAGGTAGCTTTAGATTGCCATTACATGATAGACCTGTGAATCTAATTTAAATAAAACTCACTAGGGAGAGGATGAGACAGAACTTCCTATTGTTATTACAAGTGTCCATATGAATCCAGAGACTCAGTAGTACCTCAAACAACAACAATGAACTAGAGAGACCTTACTTGTAGATACTTCCTTATACGGTCTCTGGTAGCTTAGCACATGGCAGCAGACACATCCAATGCGATCCTTCACTCCTGGGCCTGGGGATGCAGTCACCGAATGGGTAGCCTTTATTAGTGTTACTGTCCATGATTTCACTCCTGTTTCGGGAAGGGATGTGACTTTCTTTGACTTGCCCACTAGGCCAAATTCCTCCAAATAATTTGTTTCATTTTAAATCGTCCATTTGGGAAACTGTATGTGGCAAGAATTTCAATGACTTGGTACGTCTTCAAGAGCCATGATTATTGCTACTCCCATTCAGGCAGGGAGAAGGGTGAGGAAGGGGAACCCATCACAAGATTGGATATAAAGCACCCCCAGCCCCCGAAAAAGACAAACAACAGAAATGTGGGTGAAGTGAGACAATAGACGGTATGGTACGAGACAGCAGTGACAGAATCTAATTAATCACAGATAAACGAGTGTGGGAAGGTGGCGATGGAGGGGTGAAAAGAAGAGCTTATACGAAGGGCTCAAGTACAAAGTGTTTTGGAGATGATGATGGCAACATATGTTCAAAGATGCTTGATACAATCGATGTGTGGAATGTTGTAGGAGCTGTAAGCGCTCCCAATAAAGTGCCCCATGATTATTATTAGTGATTACCACTCAATAGAAATTCTCATTTAGCTCCTATCAGCCTCACCCTCTCTCACTTCCATGTCCTCTCATTCAACTGACTCTCCTGATGCTCTCCAACCCCAAACCCCACAAAAGAGAAACCCAACACTGAACAGGGGAAGTAGGTTTATCAATCCAAGCAGACTGTGGGCCTGTGAGGTACGGCCAAGGTGACCGGGGCCTCAAAGGGCATGCTCCTTCAGAGTGAAAACTCACAGACCGCCATGAAGTTGGAAGTACAGGAGATGTCATTCCACTTGCCATCCTTGAGGAGGATGGTACAGTCTTCTCCATCTTGGTCATTGGGCTCCCCGTCATTCCAGTTTCTGTAGGACAGTGGTCTTCCTTTCAGATCCACAAAGTGACCTTCCTTGGCCTCATCAGTGATTCCCAGGTAAGACTCTTCCTTGGTCAATTTCTGGATGGCCGCATTCTCTGCAGCATTCAAGGGGGTAGCCACAGAGCCCTGGTACTTGGCACACAGAGTCTTCACGCTTTGGAAGGTCATCTTTTCACCATTGGTCAAGAACAGCTTATTTCCAGCCGTTTTCCCCAGCGCGAAGGTCAGCCCTAAAATATGAAAAATGTAGGTGACAGGGCCTTTCCTTGAGACCCATCCAGAAGCATTTCTCTACGTAAAGCCTTCTAGATCAAATTCAGTATGACAAGTTAACTTTGAGTTTCAGGTCAGTTTTGTTAGTCCTAAGATGCATACTGACACTCAAATAATTACTAGAATGAAACTTTCTTTTTGCCTGAAAACTAAATTTAACCAGGTTTTATGTGTTTTCCTGTTAAATCTCTCAAAATGACCCGTGAGAGACAAATTAGCAGAATGACCCTGGTTCTTTGGGGAACAGGATTTTTTGATCCACGTAGTTAAGAAACACCTAAAAACATGGCCTTTGGTCAGAAGTCAGTGACCGAAGGGTCAACGGTCCCATTTTCAGTGGCCTCAGAGCAGAGTATACAGCATTTGCCAATTATTAGCTCCGCACATTAGAGCAAAGCCAACGAGGTGGTTGTGGGGGTTTCATCAATTCAGAACCTGCTGATGTCCCTCTCCAGAAGTCAATGACTTCAGAAAGTTGTTGTGGCTTTTCCAAACCTACAGCTATCTGAAGAGTAAAAGGCGCGGCTTACACTTCTTGACTCGGTCCAGTTCTGATCGCAGAGCTTGTCTTTCTGTGGTGGCCAGGGCACTGTCATAATCTAAAAAATTAAAGCAGGGCGAAGAAGCACAGTTGAGAAGGGGATTTATTCTGTGTATCTGTGGAGATGGGACTTTCAAACTCAAAACACTGGTCGCGTTTCCTCTAAGACAGTAAGTCCTCTGGTGAAGAATGCTGGACGTACCCGCTCATATGTAATAAAAGACTGCCACATTCTCTCCGTATCAGCACATGACTGCTGTTCTCGTGAAAGCCCTGCAGCATCAGCGGTCCATCTGCTTGCAGAAGGAGGATGCTGGGCACCTTTTTAAGGAAGCTCACACTGCTATTAACATGGTCTCAAGTGCGTGACTTTAGATTTGGCTTAAGTTTTTCTCTTATTTATCCTTGTAACCATGTCTTAAAAATACACACCCAATGCAAGTGCTGGCAATGTATAAAAGAAAAGGGAGAGGAAGTGGAATTGATAAAGTGATCAGAAAAAGGTAAAACATCATTAGCCACTGGGACAAATGTTGAGCTTTGTGTGTGTGTGTGTGTGTGTGTGTGTGTGTGTGTGTGTGTGTGTGTGTGAAACTTCCTTGCAGTTAGCAGTACAAATTGCAGCACACTGCCCCATCAGTACTGTAGGCATACTGCACTGGGTTTTTGTTGGGGTTTTTGTTTGCTTGCTTGTTTGCTCTGGTTTTCCAAAGAAACAATTCTTAAGACAGTTTCTCAAAACCCAAACCCACTGCAACACAATGGATTGAAATATAGAGCTGCCTTGAAGAACAGAGCAGAGCTACTGCAGAGAGTTTCCAAGACAGCAAGTCTGTCCAGGAGCAGAGACTCACCTTTCTCTGGTAGACTGCCTCATGGGATTGAGCAGCCCATATGAGCAAGCCAATGCTGAAACTATTGTATTATCAGGGCCTCTTTAAGATAGTTTAGTTGTATGTATTCAAAATAGATACCCATTTACATACATATACAAAAGAATAAAGGCCATGATTAAAGATTCATACTGTCATTCCATCACTGTCTTACATGCCTGCAAAGACATTCCTGAGTTAAAATTATAGCAAACACAGATTCTCTTTCTTCAATATCACATGTGGTCACTTTTATTGTCCTTTCATTATTCTTATTGTGCACTTTATTGTTGTTTAAGGTGGTTTGATGTCCTTGGAAGTGAGTTTGAAAGGTTTTCTGTGCATTGTCACACTCTATGCCCTTAGGCTGACCCAGAGGATAGGCCAGAGCAGAACTGTTCGGATGGATTTCTGAGACTATAACTTTTTAACAGAGTAGAAAGCCTCCTCTTTATCCTGAGGAGTAGCTGGTGGTTTTGAACTGCTGACCTCCCATATAGGTCCCAACAAGTACCATTACGGCACAGGTCTCCTTTTATAGATGCAGAAAGATAAAATATATATTATAGTCATATACTAAGACAAACATCTAAATGACATTAAGTAAATCCTCCTAGCTGTTCCAACTTACCTACAAATTTAAATTACATATTTAGGAAGGAATCTTGTTCATTGCCCGAAGGTTGCCTGGACTTGCTTATTGAAGTGAACAAGACAAATCACAGAGATGCTGCCAAGAGAGCACAGGTATCTATTTTCACAGAGACGAAAACATCACTGTTTGCAATCTGTTGAGCTCATCTAAGGACACTTGATACACACACACTTGTCTATACTCAATTCAAAACACACACAGTCCCTGATTCCTTAGCATGGTGACTCTCCATAGGCCAGGTTCTTCATTCATTTTTTTCCATATAAATGACCTTATCAAGGCAGACAAGAAATCTCTGGGGGAATTATTATAAGCTGATAAATACTGACTAAAAGATGAAAGGTTGTCTCTTGTAAATTTTATCATTATTTTTTGTGCTGAATTCATTGTTTCTTGTTTGTTCTGTTGATCAGTGAAACAAGGTCTTGTGAGCTTTTCATGATCAAAACAGGGAAGGAGTGCAACACTCTATGTGCATAGATGTACAATCGATGTGTAGATGTGGGCAAATGGTTTCAAGCAACTGCAGATCCTCATGACAACAAATAAAATTTATTTTAAATCGTGGCTGACTTGGTGACTTGTTCACCCATTAGGAAGCGACAGAAGAAAGACTTTATATATGTTTGGACCCTTCAGGAGACTCCTCAGGTTCTGTTACTAAGAACTCTATAATCATTTCCCTGTGGACAAGTCCGAGACTTGATGGAGAATGAGAGATGTTTGACCCAACGACCCTCATCACTCCAACCCACAGCCAAACAAGAGTCAGGTTTGTGAATGAGACCACTGATCATTAGTTGACGTTAGTCACATGACAGAGCCCACCTGAGAACAGCAAAGAAACCACTTGGCTGCATCAATTTAAATTGCTGAACTACAGAATTGATGTTTTGGGTTATTTTTTTAATGGCCATTTTTTAAGCCATTAAGTTTTATGATAGTTTAATATCCAATAAAATTAACCTCATAGTATGTATACCCTAAAAACAACCCACTCAGTTACTGGCAAGTCAAATCCAATTCGTTGCAACCCCAGGGGTGCAGAGCAGAGCTCCTCCAATGGGCTTTCAAGGCTATGCCTTTTGGGAAGCAGTTTGCCAGGCCTTTGTTCCAAGGTATCTCTGTGTGGGATCAGTTAGTAATGGAGCACTTTCCCTCACCCAGAAGCCCTCTTCCTGATATTGTTGGTTCTCATTCTCTTGGATCAGAACTTCATACTGGATTATCTCAGCTGAGGAAAGCCAGGATCCAACTCCTCTGAATGATACTGAAAGTTTTGTAAGTCTACACCAGCGGTTCTCAACCTGTGGGTCGTGATCCCTTGGGGGGTTGAATGACCCTTTCACAAGGTCGCCCAATTCATAACGGTAGCAAAATGACAGTTATGAAGTAGCAACAAAAATAATTTTATGGTTGGGGGCCACTACAACATGAGGAACTATATTAAAGGATGGCAGCATTAGGAAGGTTGAGAACCACTGGTCTATCCTATGGCACCAGTAAGAATCCCCTTACACTCTGTGTAACCTTGAGAGTGCTGAGGTCGCTGGGCAGGAAACACCATGAGCACACTGCAGTGTGACAGCAGGGGAAGGTACGTCCTGACTGGTAGTCAAGGATGACTTGCGTCCTGCGTGTCCTTAGCCTAGATTTTCTTGGGCTGAGTTGCTTACCTGCATTTTCTCCGGAATCTCCTTTTGCACCCTTGACTCCTGGAAACCCAGGAAGTCCTGGGCTTCCTGGAGGTCCCAGTTTACCAGGAGGACCCTGCAATCCTCTGAGCCCTTGGCCTGTTTGAAAACACAAAGAACAGGACTCAGCACGTGTGCCCTTCCTCTCTTTCACCAATGATTTCATGCCCAATCCCTTGATGCCGATATCTTCCCAGAAGAAAGGAGATATTGACTCAAGACCAACTTTTATGAATCACTGTTTACAATGAGCTAGAGGTAACCTAGAGAAGAAAGACAACCCCTCCCCCATGTCCCGTGGGGTAGTAGAACTACCATATGTCATCAGCTCTTCTGTGGAGGCCTGGATGCCAGACCTCTTGAGCCCTGTCTCTGTTTTGAGTCATGAGTGTAAAAAACAAAATAAAACAAAAACTCACTGCCCTCAAGTTGCTGCTGACTTATAATCACCCTATGTAGAACAGGGTGAAGTGCACCTCTGAGTGTCCAAGAATGCAATTGTTCATGGGAGTCAAAAGTCCTGGTTTTCCGCCCACAGAGAGGCAGGTGGTTTCAAACTGCTAACCTTGTAATTAGCAGCCCAGAGTGTAACTGCTATGCTACCAGGGCTCCTGTGCCTGAGTAGAGTTAAAAACAAATACAATCTGCCTAATTATAATGTGCCATGTAGGACATCCTCACATTTCCGGGAAATGTCTGTTGGAAGGTAGAGTCACCTGGACAGAGCAGCCCATCCTGTACCTGTTTCTCCCTTTTCGCCCTTGGTGCCTGGGGAGCCACAGGTAACCACATGGCAGGTCTGTTGGGCATTTTCACAGGTTTCTTTTTCTGAGCAAGATGCGGTTATCACACTCAGGAGAAGGAGCGAGGGTAAAGAAAACAGGAGCATTGTCCTCACCTTGGTGTGGGGAAAATCAAAGAAGATGACATTATCCCATCTAGTCAAGAACACACAGTTACCAGAAGGACTTGTGTCCTGTGTCTTGCACAGGACAGATCGTTGGCCACCAGATTTGGAAAGCAAATCATCCTGTAACATTATGTTATGAGTAATTAAAAAATAAAACTAAGTGAAATGATCAGCAGTGGGGGCCCAGGTAAAGGGACAAAAGGTCCTCCAGCCCCTGGTGTTGCTGCTGGAACACTGCTGGCATCCTTCCTCTGTCTATGAGAGAGCATAGGGTGACAGTACCGGCTGGCATATGACAGTTGAGCTGGTGGTGAAAGGAAGTTTTTTGCTGGAGACCTGTCTTTTCTCATCCCATCTCTCACTTTTATGCACTTCCCATCTTCATATGCCATTCCCTTCCTGGGCAGTACGGTGATCATTTACTGAGTGAGAAGTATGCCATCGTAGGCTGATGTTTCAGAAAGGAAGTATTCTGATACAGACCCCAGCTCAAGCCATCAACTTGAATTTGCCTCCACTTGATATTATTCTTCTGTTTTAGTTTCACTGTAAGGGAAGCTTGCATCCAAAGAATGTTCTCCAGAAGTTTATCAGTACCCTGGCCTGGACAGAGTGACAGATCCTTCCTTTATTCCTGTTCAGGATTCCCTGACTTCTGTGATTCAAACATGGAATTCCCCTCATGCCCCGCCTCCACCAGTTTCTCACTCATCATTCCACCTGTACATTAGAATTCCCTTCCAGGGAACACTGGCCTGGGAACCTCAGGAACCCAGTCCCATGAGCATAGTGATCCTTTCAATGTCCCCATTGATTACAAAGGCACAGTCTTATTCACAAGTCATTTGCCATATCTAGGGAAGTCACAGTTGCCCCGACACCAACAGAGTAAAGGATACCTTGGCCTGACTCTCGCCTGTCAGCCACCCTGCCACCACCTTCAGCAAGTCTCCTCTAGGCCTACAAGTTGACCCCAATCCATACACCCCAGATCATGTACCATTCGTGACTTACTGGAGCTGCTACAGAGCAGAGACGAAATCATACGAAAATGGCCCTCCAGCCTGGGGATGTGTTGGATGATACAGACGGAGGAACGAAACTAGACTCAGATTGTATGACCCAATCAGTTCGATGGAAAGGGATAGTGCTGACCTGGCCTTCAACCCCAAGATTAATAAATAACCCTCAGAACTGCATTAAACTCCTCAGTGAATTCCCCAGGGACATCCTGCACCATAGTAAGCTACATGACTTTCTGATTCAAAATGACCAATACCAGTCCCAAACTGTTTCAGGTCACTAACACCTCGAATACCAACTGATATGCTCCAATTCATTTTTAATCCCTTTTCTTTTTCTTACATACATACTTAGTATATTCCAAATTCTAATTATTAACTAGTGTTCACAGTTGTTTCTTCTCATTGTGTGTCATGCCGTATCAGCCCATGAAGGTCTCTAAGGCTTTGCGCCCACAGATTTTACTCGATCCTCATCATCATGGTTGAATCTACATTGAGAAGACATCTCTTCCTCAGTCATATTTGAGTGTCTTTACACTTGAGGGGCTGATCTTCTGGCACTGTCTCTGACAATGTGCTGCTTCTACTCCCCAGGTGTTCAGTAACAGTGGATGTTTCGATGCTATTCATAGGTTTTTCAGGGACAAACTACTCAGCAGCAGAGAGCCAATTCCTGCATTGTAGTTTGGTCTTAATGTGAAAGCTCTGCTGAAGCTGACTCATGATCCTGCTAGTACTTGTATGACCCTGCTAGTATTTGACATTCCAGTGACATCACTTTCCGTATCTGGGCTAATAAGTAACATCATGATACAAAAGTGAAGTTTTCAAAGATGTCATCTTGCTTAGGTCCATAATCTATGCTCAAGGAAGCAGCAGTCAAGAGACCATAGGATTCATTGAATTACATAGCCTGCTGCACAAGACCCCTTTAAAGTGTTTAAAAGCAAGGATGTTAATAACAACGTTAAGGTAAATCTAACCCAAGTCAAGGCATTTTCAATTGCCTCATACACATGTGTAATTGGATATCAAATAAGGAAGACCCTGAAGAATAATTGTATTTGAACTATCATGTTGGCTAAGAATATTGAAAGTACCATGCACTGCCAAAGAACAAACAAGTATCTTAGAAGATATGCAGCAAGAGTACTCCTTAGAAGCAAGGATGATGAGACTTTGTCTCACATCCTTAGGACATGCCGTCAGGAGTGACCTGTCCCTGGAGAAGTACCTTGTGCTTGGTAAAGTGGAGGGGCAGGGCAAAGGGGAAGGTCTTTGATGAGAGGGATTGACACAGTGGTTGAGCGTTAGTTTGAGTTGACTAGAGAAACAAATCCAGTGTGTAAGAGAGAACTTACTGAAAAGAGCAGCTGTTCATTAAAAAAACTTCCCAGCCCAGTCAAGGTCAAGTCCATAAATCTGATATTAGCCCATATGTCTATTACCAGTCTATAAATTCTTCTTCAGACTCACGCAACACATGCAATGAGGCCAAATGTGGGAAGAAAGATCACAGGCCAGTGGGTAGAAAGTCTTGTGGACCCAGTGGTGGTAGAAGCCTCTAAGCGCTGCTATGGGTTTCCACGTGGCTCCTCCAGCTCCAGGGCTCTGGCTACATCAACGTACCACATCTGGCTTGTCAGCAGTAAGATGAAACTGAAAGAGAGAGTGTCTGGCCTCCAGTGAGCTATTTATTTCCATCACACCTCCAAATGAGGTCATCAAGCTGAGACCTGATTGACAGGCTAGATTCCACCTCTTTGCAACTTGACAGGAGATTATGTAACTACCATAGGTTGTAACAATTAGGGGAAGCATAGAAACAATTGTAAGATTGCCCAGAACCAGGTGATTTTTTAAATCATTTATTGGAGGCTTATTGCAATCTATATATATATCCATTGTGTCAAGCACATTTGTACATTTGTTGCCTTCATCATTCTCAAAACATTTGCTTTCCACTTGAGTCCTTAGTATCAGCTCCTCATTTTTCCTCTGCCCTCTCTCATGAATCCTTGATAAATTATAAATTATTATTATTTTGTCATATCTTACACTGCCCGACGTCTCCCTTCATCCACTTTACTGTTGTCCATCCCAGAGGGAGGAGGTTATATTTAGATTCTTGTCATCGATTTCCTCTATATACTCCACCTTCACTCCACTGTCCCGATATCACCCCTCTCAGCACTGGTCCTGAGGTGTCCATCTGTCATGGATTCCCTGTGTTTCCAGTTCCTATCTGCACCACTGTACATCCTCTAGGTCTAGCCAGGTTTGTAAGGTAGAATTGGGACCTTGATAGTGCGGGGTGGAGAGGAAGCATTTAGGAACTAGAGGAAATAGTTCAAGGTCTGTTTGTTGACATTTAGGAGTGTTTTCCCGTTGTATCTAACAGGGTGCCACATCCTGGCCCCAAAGTCTATTTTTTATATTCCCTTGGGACTTCCTTGTTCTGCTCCCCTTGCTGTTCTACTGTGTTTCTTTAGTATTTTGCCTCGGTATGGTGGGGTCAGCTTTGGCACAAATCCCACACTATGTCTCCAGTGTTGTCCCATGTAGTGCTATGGGTCAGTGCAGGCTGTCATGTCTCGTAACGGGACTGGCCATATGGTCCTCTCTGTGCATTGGCTGCTCTGAGTGGGGCTATTGTCCTCAGGGCTTGGTGGGCCAGGGTGTGCTCCACTCCCTTCTCCCTCCCCCCCTTAATTTGCTTCCACTTCTGTCTGGGTGTGATGGGTCAGTTCCTTTCCCTCACCAGAGGGTCTATTGTCATTCTCTGTGGCACAGTCTTCCATGGTGGTGGTCAGGCTGGTTCTGGTTGAGGCCGGCCCTATAGTCCAGTCTTTTCATGGATTCCTGCACATGTTGTGTTGCCCTCCTGGTTTGGTGCATCATGGTGGGGTCTGTATACACAGTCCAATTCTGTGGGAACACAACCAATACTCTCCCCCTCTGTAGGTTAGTGCCCTGTTTCCCCCATGTCATCATCTCAGTTTCTCCCCACCCCCATTCTCCCGCCTCCTTCCCCATTTCCCTTTCTTTATGTTAGACACACATGTACCTCCCTGGGTATGATCTGACCACCCCCAGAAACAGGTGGTATTTTGTTATGTGGTCCATCGGGTAGCTATGAGCCAGAACCAACTTGGGAGTTGCCAAGAACAAAACCATCCCATACAATGCTTAGCCACTGCAATTCAAACCAAGATTTCTTTTTCCCATGCCACTCATTTTTTACATTACTCATTCCATGGCTAGTCATATTGATCTCCTTGTTCCTAGCAGATATGTATGTATATTTGTGTATATATGGGGGTATGTATAAGTACATCAATTATACACATAAATGTCCATGTGTACACACACACATACTTGTCCATGAAGGCATAGCAGAATTCGTACTATTTTGAGGACCTACCTCAAGTGTTACACTTGTCATTCTCTCTGTCTAGTTCTCCCCAATGCATCTCTGGCTGCTCTAGATCCTCAAATAGTCTCGCCTCTAAGAAGCCTGTATTTATCATTATACTTAAAATAGCCCCACTTAGTCTGTCTCCCTTCTCTTAGTCTGCCATATTTCCTGTCTCTACACAATACACTGCATGGCATTATATCTTAGACATTTCCATTTGTACCAATCAATTTTCTGCCCGTGTTCTTTGCACTGAAAGCTATATGAGTACAGAACTCTCTATGTTAGCTTTCCTATGTTGTTTCTTCCTCTTGAACAGAAGCAGAAATGTAATAGGCTCTTCATAAATATTGATTAAATAGTTGGTGTAAGGTACATGAATCCCCTTAAATAACATCTTCACCTGTACCCACAGGAGTACCCCTCATATTAAAGTCCCATTGAAGTGTGTAATTAACAGCTGGAATATACATTGGTTAGTTTCCTGAAATGTAGGCAGTCTACCAATTTAGTAGTTCCTTTCATGTGATATAGGTAATGGCCCTTCAGTTCTACAAAACCCGGGGCTTTGTGTAGGGATAGCCTGGGCCCTGCTCATCCGGGTTCCAGTGGTCAACGGATGGATCAACAACACCTGTGTGAAACACAGTCTGTCCCACTCAGAGCAACAGTCTTCACAGAGTTGTCAGAAAGACCCATTTTCTGTTGGAGTGAACTTCATAGGAGTGCCACACACAGGCTGCAGGCCAGTATGGTAAGGAGTTGTTGAGGCTGCCAATCATCAGGGGGACTCTAGATGAGATGTCCTTCCTCGTCATCCCTTCTAACTGAACCGTCCTTGAGTTGTAGAGAGCGTGGTTTCCTTGCTTTCAGTTGATATGTACCTAGAAAATGCCCAGGATGGAATAAAGCAACCAGGCTAAGACAAATCATGGAGCTCAGGAGAGCCAGGGGCTTTGCACAGTTGAAAATGGCACTCTCACCATTCTCCCCTTTGCTCTAATAGTCAGAAGAGTCCCACCTAGTAACAGGAGGTGGAAGGAGGAGCCGGTTTCAGGCTACATTGAAAACTCTGGATTTATCAGTGTCTGTTTTTATTGCACATTTAGTTCAGAGATGAGGTTCAGAAGCCACCCTCCAGCCCCAGACAAGTCCTGGAAGTGGGCCAGGAGTGGCTGAGGGAGCATGTGGGTGGACAGTCTGTCTGCCAGCTGAGCCGGAGCCTGCACTATGAGTCCCTGCTTGCTCTCCACAAGCTCGCTCCGGTCTCCTCCTCTACAAGATGCCCCTCTCCACACATAGCATGTTATTCATCCACCCTGAACTCAACCCATGGATAAGGGGCACTTATTTGGGGATGGCAGTCCCTTTGTAGCACTGCTTCCACTAGAGTACCCCTGCCAGGCATCCGCCTTTAACCCCGGAGATTGCAGTGCTAGATGGCCACCTCCCTGACCGGTAGGAGGATGGTCTGCCCTCCCTCTAGCCTCCCTTTCAGGTGACTTGTTTTAAAATCCCAACTCTACCACTTCCTGGCCATGTGATTATATTGTATCTCCTTCAGAGATAGAATTTCCTCATTTGTGAAATAGGATACCATTGCCAAGGTTCACATCCGAATAGGCCATACTGTTCACCATTTTAAGTTGCTTAGCATGGGGCCCTGGATTTCCCTAAGGAAAAATGTACTTAGGAATACTCTTCTACCTTAAGACTCTTGGGTTACCTTATTTGGGAGGCACATCTTGAGATTTGGATTTAGAAGTCTTGGTTTTAATGGATGGCTCTGATTGGAGTGAAAAATGGGACTATCCTCATAGTTACATGTGTTTGTTTATGCTGCAAATATATCCATGAATACAGTCCAATGTATACAGAGGAAAGCTATGAAAACTTTCAGCCAGAACCCAAAATCTTGAGAAAATGTTGGTGAGTCAGAGGGATCAGGATTACATTCTTGGAGAACTTCCAGATCAATTGACAACATAGGACAGAAAAGATAGTATCCTACCTACTGCTCCATTGAGCAGGTACTTACATCTTAGAACCTTGTGCAGGGTCATCTAGCATGTAGCTATTGTCTCCTCAGAGGAAGCCAAGGGAGTGAGAGAAACTAAAGATACCTTACTGCTATTAGATGTGGGGTTGGTTCTCTCACACAAGGAGCCTACATACAACAGAACGAAACACTGTTTCATTCTGTGCTACCCTCACAGTGGTTCTGATAGTTCAGCCCAATGTTGCAGCCACTCTGTCTTTCTATCTCATTGAGGGCCTTCCTGGTTTTTGTCGCCTCTCAACTTTACCAAACAGGATCCTTCCCAGGCACTGGTCTATGCTGAAAACCTGTTGAGGATGCAGGCGTTGAAGGCTTGCCATCCTGGCCACTGAAGAAAATTCTGGCAGCCCTTCGAAGGCAGAGCTGTTTGTCCCTTTGGCAGCCAGTGGCACTCTCAAGAGTCCTCGTCAACACCATAGCCCAAACGCATCCATTTTTCTCCATTCGTCCTTATGCAGAGTCCAATTTTCACATGCATGTGTATTTAAAAATAGCATGACTTGGCCGAGGAATTCCTTAATCCTTAAAATAATATTCTTACTTTCCAACACTTTAAAGAAGTCTTGTACGGTGCCTTCACCCTAATGCAAGCCATGGTTTGATCCCATGACTGCTGTTTCCATGAGCATCAGCTGTGGATCCACGAAAGACAAATTCTTGATAACTTCAGTCTTTTCTCCACTTATCATGATGTTACCCACTGGTCCAGGTGTGAGGACTTTGATTGTCTTGACATTAAGTTGTAAACCATACTGAAGACCGCAATCTTTGAGCTTCATCAACAAGTACTTTAAATCTTCCTTACTTTCAGCAAGCAAAGTAGTATCTTCCACATATTTCAGCTTGTTAATAAGCCTTCCTCCAATCCTAATGCCACCTTCTTCATCATATAAGCCAGCATCCCTGATGATTCGCTCAGCCTACAAACTGAATAAGTAGGGTGAGAGGATAGCCATATAATGATGCAGGCCAACAAAAACTTTGCATTGTCAAGAAAACACAAATATCTTTCTAGTATTCTCTGCTTTCAGCCAAGATCCATGTGATGTCCACCATGATATCCCTTGTTCCATATCCTCTTCTGAATCTGGCCGAAACTACCAGCAGCACCCTGTCAATGCACTACTGCATCCATTGTCGGATGATCTTCAGCCAAATTTTACTTGCAGGTGATATTAATGATATTGTTCTCTATGTGCACCATCTGTTGGGCCACCTACTTTTGGAATGCACACAAATATGCATTTCTTTCAGTTATGTGTCCAGTGAGTTGTCTTCCAAATTAACTGGCACAGACAAATGAGTTCTTCCAGTTCTTCATCGGCTTGTTGAAACATTACAATTGGTCTTCTATCAATTCTTGGAGCCTTATTTTTGGCTAATGCTTTCGTTACAGATTGAATTTCTTCCAGTATCACTAGTTCTTACTCCTATATTACTTCCTGAAGTGGCAAAATGTCTAGTAATTCTTTTTGGTACAGTGTGAATTCTTTCCATCTTCTTTTGAGAACTCTTGCATCTTTCAAGAAATTTTTGCCCATAAAATCTTTCAATTTTTAACTCCAGGCTTGAATTTTCCTTTCTTTTCTTTCCATTTGAGTCACTGCACATGTTCGTCTCCTTTGGTTTTCTAACTGTAGGCCTTTGCACATTGCGTTGTAATAGCTTTGCACATTTCATTGTAATAGCTATTTGAATCAGCACTGCAGGCCAAATCGTGTCTGTGATACTGGCAATGATATGGTCCCTATGTAAGACATGTTCTCAGGAGAGGGTATTTCAAGTTGTTTTCAGGTGTTTTCTGAACTGAAACCTGGGTTTCAGGGACCAGGTTCAATTTTCTGGACTTTGTCTTTGGTGGTATGCAGAACTGTGGTGCTATGTGCTTAGTTGAGTTCTTCGGTCTTGTCTCCTCTCTGAGGCCTGCTCATTCAGGTTCTGGGCCGTGGGCAATGGGTTTTTACCTCTGCGTGAGTGATAGCGTTCTCTGGACTTTGTTCTGTGGACTGGACTCTAACCATGGACTATGGAAAAGAGTTTTGCTTGTACTGATCCTGAGCTCTACGTTCCAATATGAGTACAGTGATCCAGCACTAGGACTGGTTAAATCTTGGGCTCAAGGTTCTACCTGAGCATGGACCAAATGTAGTAAATCAAAGATCCTAACCAGAATAAAGAAAGGAGCTATGGGGTCCAATCTGTTTGACAGACATGGATCCAGGTCAGGGTGTGGTTATGTGTGACCCTTAAAAGTGACCTGACCTAACTCAAGGCAGACTCTTCTCTTGACTGAGTAGGTAATTCTCAGAAATGAACTTATTTGCCTAAACCTACTTTATCTAATCAATAATGGGGCATACTGAATATTATTACTGCCACTGGAAGGAATTCCTATCTTGTTGGGCCACCACGATTGGCTCAGAATTTTCAATGCTATCTTGGAGGGAGGTGATCATCCCAGGCTCCTGAGTCCTGGATACATCCCAGGGATCCTCATTAAAATATGAATTGGAGTCGAGTTGATAAATTTGTTGGGACAATATAAAACACTTAGAAGAAGTCTTATCAGCAAGGAGGGTGTAAGAGGCCTGGTAGGGCTTGATCAAGGGCAAATTAAGCAAGAGGAATTACTGAAACCCAAATGAAGACTGAGCAAGATAGTGGGACAAGAGGAAAGTAAAAGGAAATAAAGGGGAAAAAAACTAGGAGGAAAAGAGTATTTATAGATGTCTAAATACAGCATGTACGTATGTAAATATATTTATATATGAAGATGGGGAAATAGATCTACGTGCATATATTTATAGGTTTCGTATTAAGGTAGCAGATGGATATTGGGCTTCCACTGAAGTACTCCCTCAATGCAAGAACACTTTGTTATATTAAATTGGCATTCCATGATGCTTACCTTCCCAACATTATCCTTGAATACAAAGTGAGTGCATAAGCAAACGTGAAGAAAGCTGATGGTGCCCAGCTATCAAAGATATAGCATCTGGGGTCTTAAAGGCTTGAAGGTAAACAGGTGGCCATCTAGCTCAGAAGTAACAAAGTCCACATGGAAGAAGCACTCCAGCCTGTGTGATCATGAGGTGTTGAAGGGATCAGGTATCAGGTATCAAAGAACAAAAATCATATCATTGTGAATAAGGGGCAGTGCAGATTGGGGACCCAAAGCCCATTTTAGGCAACTGGACATCCCCTTACAGAAGGGTCACGGGGAGGAGACGAGTCAGTCAGGGTGCAGTGTAGCAACGATGAAACATACTACTTTCCTCTAGTTCTTAAATGCTACCTCTCACCCCCACCCCCACTATCATGATTCAATTCTACCTTACAAATCTGGCTAGACCAGAGGATGTACACTGGTACAGATTACAGATAGGAACTGGAAATACAGGGGATCCAGGACAGGTGTTCCCTTCAGGATCAGTGGTGAGAGTGGCAATACCAGGAGGGTGGAGGGAAGGTGAGGCAGAAAGAGAGAACTGATTACAAGGATCTACATATAACTTCCTCCCTGCAGGACGTACAACAGAAAATGGATGAAGGGAAATGTCAGACAGTGTAAGATATGAAAAAATAATAATAATTTATAAATTATCAAGGGTTCATGAGGGAGGGGAAAAATGTGAAGCTGATAGCAAGGGCTCAAGTAGAAAGCAAATGTTTTGAGAATGATGAGGGCAACAAATATGCAAATGTGCTTGACACAGTGGATGGATGGATGGATTTTGATAAGAGTTGTATGAACCTCCAATAAGATGATTTAAAAAAAGAAGGTTTATCATGGTGCCAACACTGAATAAATGTTAACTTTCAGCTGACATAAAGGTGAGTCATGATTCAAGATTCCCTGTGTTGAGCAGACTCATTGCAACAAGTCCCAAAATTTAACTTCCAGATTTGTCCCCGATGGTCTTTTCCTGGAGAGCACTGACCTCCAAATTTGTTGCCTTCTTCTGCTCAGAGCATCACTGGGGAAGGAGAGTGGGGTGAGGAACCTTGTTGTACTTTAGTTGTCTATTGGGTAAGCATGGACTGTTAACCACAAGATCAGAAGTTCAAACCCATCAAGTGCCCCTAGGGAGAAAATGGGGCTATCTGCTCCTATAAAGAGAGTCTGTAACAGAAACCCAAGATAGATCTTTATCAGTTAGAATCAACAACAGGACAATCTGGTGGACAAGGGCAGCACTGCTTACAAAATTGTGTGTTGGGCACCATTCTCTCTATTCTCAGATAATTTATTCTCCCTTGGTAGTGTTCTTGCAAACACACACCGATTATTACTCGACTGAATACTTGAAGGGAAATCTTGCCACATCTTGGAGATCTTCTCCTTGTGAGTAATGTCTGCTCTTTTCTCAAACTAGATATGCTGAGAGGTGTGTGGCCTCCTAGTTCTTTCCCATCAATTCAGGGCATCAGACATGCCTCCCCTCCTTCTCCCTTCTTGTACTTCATCCGGGAAACTCATTAAGCTGGGGCCATTATTGGTCACCTTAGTTTGGTTTTATACTAGTACTGACTGCTTTCTTCATTGACTAATGTCCGGTGTCTACTAACACATAGCTTCGTGTATTTTGCTTGCTTTATTTTATTGTATCAGTTGTAAATGGACGGGTGCTGCAATGTGTCGATCAACTTTACTTTCTTCCCCAAACAGATGCACTGGAATTTGATCCACAGTCCATGGCTTACTTACCCAGACACTAGAACGATCCTTTTCTGTTTAATATATTGGAGTTCTAAGAAAGATTATTTTTCAGAAGAATGGCATCCCCTACTACTAAACGCTCTATGCCCCATCACTTCAAATTATACATATGGAAGACTCAAAGATTCTAAAAGATATGCATAAACATTGTCTGTCTAAGATTATATGTGCATTAACAAAATAACTGGGACTAGATTGTGTTTCCTACCATATTGCATTGGATATTTCTTAACTATGTTAGCAGAAAATAATATATTTTCATGTGGGAACTAATTACTCTTTTTGTGAGTCTTGAGTGGTGGTTATATTGAAGATAAAGTATTACATGATCGATACAAGCAGAAAGATCCTACATGAAAGAGTGAGGGAAAAAGCAGATCTAGGCATCAAGAAGGGCCTGAAAGTAAATGGACCTTTCTATTTCATCTTCTTAATCTCCATGATAACCAATTCAAAAATTAAAGTTGATTCTGGGGTTGTACATTGATTTAAATTAATTTGATTTACTTTTATTTACTTTTGATTTATTTTGTTCAGATTGATAGCTTTGGAAGAATCAAAGAATCAAGAATCACCGATTGGTGGTGATATTTCTTGGCAAGACAGCAGAGGGTGCTGTTCAGTTTCAAATCTGTTTCAAAATAATGCTTCCAAAGGGATCAAGAGAGACACCCAGATACCATAATTGTCTATGATTTTCTTTTATCTATTGTATTTATTTGTTTTCCAAGGAGTTCATTTTTCAAAATTAACACCACTAGTTGTATTACTGTTCATTCAATCATCCGTGACTTTTTAAAAAATCTTTTTAAATATGACAAAAATTATAGCTATTTTGAGAAATGTATCTACTTACATATACATATAAAATTGATGAAAATTTTAAAAACTGTCAAAAATCAATTGTAATTTTTTCAAAATATGCCTGGTAATTATACAGAGCCAGTTTTAAAAGAGCACTTTTCTTATGCACTTCCTTGTGAATTATATTTTGCTGAGACAAAACAAAAACAGCTGAAAACTCTTTTCAGTAATCATATAATTAGTGATAATGTTTGACTGTTATCTGAAATTTTTATTAAATTACAAGTACATTGGGATATATCAGTAATTATTTAGTTAGCATAATTAGAATTTTCACAATAAAGTAATAAAAAATAGTATAAATATAAATTTACAGACGTTGATTTGAAGTGATGAGCATACATTTTCTTCTTTTCTTTGGAAGATGTATTTCTTCATTCTATTAAAACATTCTAGACATAATTATTCACATAATTATATGAATAAATTATCAATAGTCATAAGCTTCTGAATTCTGAATCCCCACTAAATCAAGCTTGAGTTCTTCAGAAAAATAGTTATCTCCAAGACTGGAAATTTTTAAGATGAGCATAAAATCATTAGTCATCACAGCAACCCAGAATGCTAACAAAAATTTTTGGAATCATAATTTGATTCCAAAAAAATTTGGAATCATAAACCAGTAACATCAAAAGAATAAGAAGTCAATGTGAAGTATATCTCAAAAGATCAAACCAGAGGAGCATCTATTGGTTATATCAATTGTAAGTTGTTAATATTTGGTGGGAAACTAAAGAGTTGGTTTTCCAAGTCAGACCTTACCATCGTGCTGCAGTAAGAAAGGAGGTCACTGTAGGCAAATGAGTTTGTTTGAGTTCAGCTTGTCAGTGTATCATGAGCACTTGCTGTGCCATTAAGTATTGCTGTGAATCGTAATTTATGTTGCTAAATATGATCCTTTTATTGGATCTTTACCATATTTAGTCATTTCCCCAAAGCCGGACATTTAGATTATTGATTCATTTCCCTTTCTTGTAAATAGTTTGCAATGATCATCCTATAGCAATGTATTTAAGCAGTCATGTTTTCTTATTTGGGGGTTTTGAGGATTTTTTGTTTAGTTTTGGTCAGGAAATTGATATATCATCATTATCTTTATTGTTCCTTTTAATCTTGAGCTTCTGTTAAGAAATCAAAGATTCAGAGTGACAACATTGTCCATGGTACAAGATAAGCAGTAGTTAAAAAAACGCTACTACCCTAATTTTCCTCCCAATCCTACTCATTATTTTTCTTCAACTGGACTCCAAGTATGAGTGCTATACATCTTGGATAAGGAATACACTTTAAAAGTTCTGGAATATAGATATCCACAACCTGGAATGAAGCTTAGCAATCATGACCCTGGGTAACTTGTAAACACATTGGGAAAGTTAATCTAAAACTTCTTTGTGCATTATAATCACCTAGATGCTTCTTAGAAATGTGGGTTTGTGAGTTTTAATCCTTTGATATTTTTTACATTCTTTGAGGGATATTAATTTAAAGCATAACTACATTGGAGATGTGATATGTGTAAATATATATCAAAATATTTAGGTAAATAGTCTGGAACATCCTTGGTATTCTCAAAACTGATGCTGATTGCCATCAATTTATTATCTTGTAGTTATTGTTCAGCTCTCTATCTCAGATATTTTATCTCTTCCTTATGTTTTTATATTATTTTTCCTCGATATATTAATAAATTAAGAGAAATTGGTTCCTATCTATCACTCTTCAGTATGTGCAATTTCAAGTTTTATGAAGTGAATATGTAGACTTACAAAATAAAGTTCTCTGTTAAGGAATTTTGAAACATGAATTTTAAAAATAGACACATCTGGTTCCTGAAGGACTGGAGATGGACAGTGGGAACAGAGCATTGGCACAGGTTGGTATTCAGATCCTATCACCGGGAAAGGACAGACTTTACACACACAGGCAATGTTTCCGGTTCATTGAACTAGAAAAACAGATCATACTTAAATTTAGTTATTTTTTCAAAGAACAGCTTCGTATTGTAAATTGAATGGAGGCCTACAGAGCTGATGAGTTTTCCATTCAACAATTCATCCACATTTAGTTCCACGTCATTGATCGCAGTCCCCACAACACAGTATCACTTACTCCATTTCCTCCCTCTGTGTCCTGTTTCCATTCTACGTTCATTCTTAATGCTTCTGAGCTTTATCCTTAGGTAAAAGGTGCCTTTTTGATCTCAGATGGTTGATTATTCTAAGAATTGTATAATCCCCTCGTGTTATTGTTCTCCTCATAGGCTTGTCTAGTATTTGACTGAAAACTGAGCCATGGGGCTAAAGTCAGTTTCAGGTCTGAAGAATGACTAAGGGACATGGTCTCAATGGTTCCATCAATCTCTAACTGATCAGTAAGCCTGGGTTCTATGAAGAAGAATGAAACAGCACGATTGGAGGAAGGATAACTGACAACCTGCTCTATGCAGTTGACAACCCTGCTAGCTCAAACTGAGGAGGACTTCGAGCACTTGCTGTTGAACATCAAAGCACAACAGCATTCAGTATTGATTACAAGCCAGATACAAAGAAAACATGGAGATTCGCAACTGGGCCAAACACATCATGATAAACAGAGGAAAGGTTGAAGTTGTCAAGAACTTCATTTTAATAGTGCGTTAGTCTGGGTAATTTAGAGAAACAAAGCCACAGAAACTGATATATATATATATATATATATATATATATATATATATATATATATATATATATATATATATATATGAGAGTTTTATATAAAGGCTAAGTGCACATCAAGAAAACATTCCAACCCAGTGCTACCCAAGTCCACAAGTCCAACATTAACTCATCTGTCTGACACCAATCCACAAAGTCATCCTCCATCACATAAAACACACACTATGATGCCAACTGCAGGAGGAAAGTCGAGTCAGTAAATGTGTAAGCATCTCAGCGCTGGCAGGGGTCTCCACAAGGCTACTCCAGCACCCAGGGCTGGAAGTGATCCTTGCCAGCTGAAACAGGGAATTGGATAAGGCAGTTTCACCCTGGTTGGACCATCACAAAGCAAGAGACCCAAGAACTAGAAAGGTGAGGCTCACTGAGCTATTTATCTTTCCATCCTTCAATTAACCCCACATGTGTTTATCAGCCAGGTTGGCACAATAAACTAACTACCTCACATAGGCTCCACAGTCAATGTTCATAAAAGCATAGATCAAATGACATTGCATTGGGCAGATCTGCCACACGTCTTTGAACTGTTGGAGGGAAAGGACGTGACTCTGAGGGGAGCCACCCATGGTATTCTCAGTGGTCTCATATGCATGTGAAAGTTTGGAAATGGATAGGAAAGATTGTAGAAGAGTGGATTCATCCGAATCATGATGTTGACAAACAATATTCAAACTACCATGGCTTGCCAGAAGAGCAAACAAATACAGCTTAGACGATGTGTGCTCAAAATGCTCCTTAGATGTGTGGATGGTAAGACTTCATCTCACATACTTTGGACATGTTATTAGGAAAAATCAGTCATGCTTAGTAAAGTATAGGGTCAATAACTAAAGCAAGAGCCTCAGCAGGGTGGATCGGTACAGTGGCTGCAATAATGGGCTCAAGCGAACAATGTTGAGTATGGTCCAGGGCCAGGGAATATTTTGTTAGATTGTACACAGGGTCACTATGTGTCAGAACTGATTTGACACCAACTAGCAATGACAACAACAACAACCAGTCATCTAATTTGTCTCATGCGGTTTGTGTTTTTGGTTATATCTGATCGTACATTTATGTCACATATTAGCACCCCTAAATTCACTCCATTTTTTTTCATTGATGGTATTTGTGGTTTGAAGGTTAGGTCTTTGAGCTATGTTGAATTCATTTTTGATATGGTTGAAGGTATGAGTCCTGTTTACTTTTTCTGTAAAATGATATACAGATTTTCCAGCTGCATTTATTAAAGAAATTATCTCTATCCCTTTTAATAAGTTTCAACATTTTATCAAAGATCACCTGCCCATGGGGTATAGATTTGTTTTTTAGTGATCAATTCTTTTTTAAGAGTATTTTTATTGAGAGATTATTAACATCTCATACAGTTCAATAGTTCAATCATATTCAGAATGGTGGAGATTTGTCTTCCTTCTTGTACCCATTGCGGTTGACTCCCCTTTCCACCCAACTTCCTCTTCCATACCCCTAGGTAAATAATTATTAATTCAGTTGCTACATTCATATATCCACCCATCCTGACTTCTCTTTACAGAAAAACATGGAAGAGCCCCCCCAAAAAAATCAATACAGAAACATTGACCAAATAAAATAAACTTTAATTAAAAAGAAAGTAGAAAATATTGAATAAGCAGAATAATTTAAAAATGGGTACAAAGGGAAATTTAATCATGTGGTGTTACATTCCAGACTACCTATACTGTTAAAATCTACTTTCCAATGCTCTTTGTCTGATATTTAGACTGTTCACATTCCTAGACTATGGTCAGTGCGGCTTCACCAGAGATTCAATCTATGCAGGTAACTTGCACATGGACTATAGGTTTAGAACTTAGATTCTGGGACCATTCTCTCCTTGGATCACACAGGCTGTTTCTTCTGTGTGGCTTTCACGCCACTCCTAATGGCTTGTGTAACGAGTGTCCAATTCTACGTTTCACAGCTGCACATGTTCACAGAGCAGGTATTGTAGTCTAAAGATATATCCTGTGCTCATATGAATCCTTTCCTAAGGCATTGCTTCTCATACTTCTTAATGCCGTGACCCTTTAATACAGTTCCTCGTGTTGTGGTGACCCCCCCAACCATAACATTATTTTCATTGCCGCTTCATAACTGTAATTTTACTACTGTTATGATCAGGCGACCCCTGTGAAACGAGTTGAGAACCACTGATATAGAAAATGGAAAGAGACCCTGGAAAATCAAAGTAATATTAAAGAAGAAAAACGTTGTCAGCTTTCCCCTTCTCAATCTCAAAATCAATTACACAGCCACAGTAGCTAAACTAACCTGGTATTGGTACAAGGACACATGGTTTCAACCATGAGTTAGAATCTAATCTATGGTAGTGCTGCTCTTGAGCTTGGCATTGTTGAGAATGTGCAGACAAAAACATACACTAATTGAGCCACTTCTACAATTTGGACATACATATTATTCAGATACCTTAATTCCACCATTTGAGTTTTGCAACTATTCACAACTTGTTCAGAGTTGTCCCTCCACTGGACATTCTTAACACTTTTCTACCTTTGATTTCTTCATAGAAAATCCTTTTTGCAAGCACTATTCGATCTAAGGGAAAGAAACTAGAGGTAAAGATTAGAATAGAAAAGATTCGTAAGGAACAGAGTTAAGAAAACGTGTAAGGAAAAGGGAAGGAGAAGATGAAATGACTAATCAAATTAGTTACCAGATATTGAACTGCTTGAGGAATAGAGTAATGAATTATTTACTGCTTGATCCCACAATCACTTGTTATTATTTGGCGATTTAGTGTCACATTTTGACTCACAGCAACACCATGTGACATAGTAAGGCTGACTTTTGATAGGAGCCAATGCCAGATCTGTCTCAGCGATGCCAGGGTGGGTTCACATTGCCAGCCTTAGGTTAGTAGCCAAGCAATTAACAGTATGACTAGAGTCCCTTCCAGACAGCGCTGTGATGTGCAATATTGTATTATCAAGATACTTGTCAAGTTGCCTTTAGGTTTCAATAATTAGGGTGCTTGGGGGCTCACTTCTTCAGGAATATCATGGCTTTGCTTTGTTCACCAAGCTATTTATTTCTCTCATCTTTGAAAACTGACCCATTTTTAACCCCAGATTGAAAAAAAGGCCTGATTAGAGGAACATTTGCATGAACATAATTGATCAACACGAATCAGATAGTTTTATGTGGCTAAAAATAAAACAGAATGCCAGAAAGGGTTGTTTTGTTTGGTTTTACAGAAAGGGGAAATTAATTTGATTGTGAAACCTGAGGAGATATTGATTCACTAAACAGCAAGGGTCATCTGGAATTGGAGACTGTACTTTCCCAGAATCCTTGTGCCATTTCATACTCAGGATATATTAGAGAGTAGTATATGTTTCTACAAATAATATTATTATCCCATTTCACTAATGAAAAACCTGAGGTCTAGAGACTAATTTATGCCCTCAAGGTCACACGGCAAGTAATAATAGACCCAGATTTTGGCTTTAGCCATTCTGATTCCATAGACTAAGCTCAGAGAAATTAGTTTCTGCAACACAATGACCCAAGTTCCAATTATTGCCTGTGCTGCAACTTAGATTTTAATGTCAATCACAATGATATGGAATAATTTGAAAGTCTTTTCAAAGTTTTATTCATTACTGTATGTAATAATAAATGAACACTGATTAAAAAGGAGGAAATCTTATGCCCTACATATTTTATCATATTTTTAAATATCTAAAATAAGGTGTATCAAAAAATCAACATTTTCAATGTAATGAAGAGGTCACCACTACTGTAGACCAAATGTTATGTTTATTTACCTGCTTGCCATGAGAGAGTAATTTTAGGTGAGCGTGTAGTTTAGAAATTAGTGGGGAAAGGGGTTGTATAGCTTTTAAAATCATGCAAAGAATCTCTATTGGCCTAATGACATGCTGCAATACCATTTTGGAAGATTTTTGTTATTGTGAATTTAATAGTAACCTAAAAACAAGCATTATCTAAATATAAGCTTTTCAATGTTTCAAAATTAATAATATAATAAAAAGTCATCTCATCATTTACCTTTCCAAAAATTAGAAAATTTGAAGGAAAATTTCTAATTGGCTGTTACTGTCATCATTTTGTACTTTGTCAACAATGCTCATTAAATATACACTGAAGTCATGGTCTACCCAAAAATAAAGATCAGCCCACTGAAAACAAAATTTTCAGATAGTTCTACTCTTGGAAAAATGATACGTGAGTCCTTTTCCTTATCCTTCTGACTGTTGTTGTTGTGTGCCTTTGAGTCGGTTCCAACTCATATTGACCTTTTATACAACACTGTCCAGTCCTACAATTGTTGTTATCTTTGAGCCTATTGTTGCAACCACCATGCCAATCCACATCAACAAGGTTCCTTCTCTTTTTTCCTGTTCTGCTTTTTTACCAAGCATGATGTGCTTGCGCAGGGACTGGTCTCTGGACCATATGCCTAAAGTACGTGAGATGAAGTCTTGCCATCCTTGCCTCAAAGGAGCATTCTGGGTGTACTTCTTCCAAGACGTATTTGTTTGCTCTTTTTGCTAGCCATGGGACTTTTAAGATTCTTTGCCAGCACCATAATTCAAATGTATCAGTTTTGTGGTCTTCATTATTCACTGGGTGGATTTCTCTCATTCTTTTCATATATATATATATATGGTGATTGAAAATACCATGTTTTGGTTAGTTCTCAAAGTAACATCCTTACTTTTCAACATTTTAAGAAGCCTTGTGTAGCAGATTTATTTACCCCATGTAATAAGACCTTTAATCTCTTGACTACTGCTCTCATGAGGATTGATTGTGGATCCAAGCAAGATGAAATCCTTGACAATTTCCATCTTTTCTTTTTCTTTACACTAAGTGGTGCTCTATGCTGATGGCTGAAATCATTGATCTTCATCAGCAAGTGCTTCACCTCCTCCTCACGTTCAGCGAGCATGGTTGTGCCATCTGCATATCGCACTATATTAATAAGCCTCGTCTAATCCTGATAGTAAAAAATAATAATACATCTCTAATGACACTATGTTGCTAGGTGCCATGAAGTCAGCTCCAATGTATAGTGACCAGATGCCCAACAGAGCAAGACACTGCACTGCGCTGTTCCATCCTCACAACAGCTCTGATGCATGAACCTATTAATGCAGCTCTTGTGTCAATCAATCTCCTTGTGGGTCCTCCCCTCCCCTTCACCAAGCATGATGCTCTTCCCCAGAGACTGGCATGTCCTGACAACATGTCCGATGTAATAAGACAAGTCTTGCCATGCTTGCGTCTACGGAGCCCTCTAGCCTCACTTATTCCAAGACAGATGGGTGTGTTGTTTCAACAGTCCGTGGTACTTTGAACGTTCTTCACCAGCACCACAATTCAAATGCATGATTCCTCCAAAGTCATCCTCAATCAATGTCCACATTTATAATTCCACTATGAAGATATTAAATGTATATTCACTAAACAGTAGAGCTATAGCATATATGTAGAAAGAACAAAGCACTGGAAGGAAAAATAGACAAATCTCCAGTAATAGTGGGAAAGTTTATAACTCAATTTATAAAATAACTGGACAGAAGTAAAGGAAAGATATAGGGGAACTCAGTAACCATAAACAAATATTATTTAATGGACATTTACATAGTTAAAAAGCAGGTCACTCAACAACAGCAGTATGTGTACATTATTTCAAGCTCTTACAGAAAAAAGAGAAAGAAGATTGAAGTTTGGTCTTGCTTGGATGCACAATCAATGCTCATGGAAGCAGCTGTCAAGTGATCAAAGGATGCAGCATGGCACTGGGTACAGCTGCCGCACAAGAGCTCTCCAAAGTGTTAAAAAGCAAGGATCTTACTTTGAAGACCATGTGAACCTCACTCAAACCAGGGTAGCTTCAATTGCTTTGTATGCATGTGAAAGTTAGATATTGAATAAAGGAGACTGAAGAAGAATCGATGCATTTGAAAGATGGGAGTGATGAAGAATATCTATAGTACCATGAACTGCCAAAAGTACAAGCAAGTCTGTCTTGAAATAAGTACAACCAGAAAGCTCCTAACACAAAAGGATGGTGAGACACATCTCCCATCTTTTCAACATGTTATCAGGAGTGGCCAGTTCCTGGAAAATATCCTTATGGCTTTGTAAGGAAGAGCAGACAATGGACCCAGTGACTGGAACATAGGCAAAAACAAATGCACAGTTGTGAGCATGGCACCGGACCGGGAGGTATTTCCTTCAGTTGTTTGTACAGTGGCTATGAGTCAGAATTCACTCACAGGCATGCAACAACAACAACAATAATAGAACATATACAAAAACTATACCATATACAAGGCCATAAAAGAAACCTTAACAACTTTAAACAGATTCAAAACATATACAGGACAGTAGGATATAGGAGGTAGAGAGACTGATAAAATACTATAGAAATTGGAGTAAACAATGTGATTGAGGTATTTAAAGGCCCAGTATGTTTTCAATGGATGAGGTTTTAATTTAAAATAACAGCAGGAGGTAGGTCTTGACAGTAGAGGAGACTGTCCTTCTAGGTCGTCCTACCCTGCACTCTCTGTCTCTCTCATTCTGCTCCACTTACACCCCACCCACACAGCATCATCACCTTCTGTCTCCTGGATGGACATATGATATATTTATGTGTTCATTTTATGACATCAGTTAGTAAATTCATGATTTGACATCCAGGCTGCTGTTGTTGGGTGCCATTTAAAAATAGGCAGTTTCCTCCTTTATCAAACTTATCTGCACAATTCTCAAAGATAATGCACGGTGTGTTCGGCATAGATGCTTAACATATGTCAATGAAGAACATAGAAAAGGCGAATCCCTGCTCTCCTTCTTACCCCTGGGTTTGTGACTTTAGCATCTTACTAAAGTTCTTTGAACCTGAGTCTATTTGTATATATAAGGAGAACAACCTACCTTATAAAACTTTGGGAAGGGTATGTGTCTGGGTTTGGGGAGATATATAAAGTCACTAGTATTGAGCCTGACATGTGAAGGGTTTTTCACAAATTATAGCAAAGGTCTTCCTTGTTATGATGAAAGTAGGTGATGGTTGGATGAGGAATCAAGGTTCTTGTGTTAGTCTGGGTATTTTAGAGAAACACACCCACAGAAACTCATGTATAAGAGAGAGTTTTATAGAAAGGTTAAGTGTACATCAAGAAAACATCCCAACCCAGTGCTGCCCAAGCCCACAAGTCCAACATTAACCCATTAACGCATATGTCCAACACCAACCCACAAAGTCCTCCTCCATCTCACAAAACACACACTATGACACCGACTGCAGGAGGAAAGCCGAATCAGTGAGCAAGTAAGCATCTCGGCACTGGCAAGGGTCTCCACATGGCTGCTCCAGCACCCAGAGCTGCATTGGGGTAGGTCCATGTGGCTTCTTCTCAGGGATGTCTTGCAGGAAGTGAGCTTTGCCAGCTGAAGCAGGTAACTGGCTAAGGCAGCTGCACCCTGGTCCGACCATCAGAAACCAAGAGACCTGAGAACTAGAAAGGCGAGGCTCACTGAGCCCTTTATCTCTCTGCCCTTCAATTAACCCCACATGTATTTATCGGCCAGGTTGGCACAATAAACTAACTACCTTAGTTCTCATAAAAATTTAGGAATAATTCTTGTATTTCTACCTGTCTTATAATTTGGATCAGTATTAAGTCTCTTTACAGATTTGCTTGACTCTCAAAGTCTCCATTCTTTTCCAATTCCAATTCCAAAGACTCACTATGGACCACACTTAGCTTGGGACTGAGGCATGCTTGTAAGAAGAGAATGCGGAGAACAAAATCACTACCCCATTCTCCACAAGTAATGAATACAACCAGTTTTGTTTAAAAGCAAATCCCGTAGAGTTATACATTTTTTTATTTTAAAGTCGGAAGTAATAAATTCTTATCTGTTTTCATTTTCAAATATTAAGATTGTCACATTGCTACAGTTCTGGAAGCAAGGACCCCTGGATTCTTGTACAACTAGAAAGCTATGATGTACAGTTTAAACTAATGAAGGTAGCTTTCCAGTCAGGACGTGGAGTCACTCCCTGTGGTGAGGCTGTTAAATCGCCAGGAATGAGACATGTCTATAATTAGAGAAGCATTAGGCGTTAGTGATCCCCAGGGACCACGGAGCCTGTGTCCAACGGACTAGTCAGACTGGCTGGCTACCCACCCGAAGTTATTTCCTTCATCATTCCAAGGCAGAAGGGTAGTAATGAGTACTGGGCTAGCAAATTCCATTGGCTCCAAACTATCCATTCAAAGAAAACAAGACATTTTTAAAGCAGGCCTAAATATTGCATATACTTAGAGCAAAAACAAGCAAGCAAAACATGCAGTATACATTAAAGCGCCAATTAATATGGTAAAAGAAGAGAGCAAGGCAAAAAACAAACCTCAAAACATTGAGTAGCAAATCATAGAGTTTTATTACACTATTATTCCTAATCACTCTGACTTCTAGAATTTGGAAAAAGAAAAATCAAAAGTCTACTTTTTTCCCCTGAAAGTTGTCAGGCATTTTAAGTAACTGGGGAGAGGCAACTAACTGTTAACAACATATACATATGTTTTAAGAAATACAGAGTCCTCATTGTCAGGCAACCTTTGCATCTAGGACGGTTAGCAGGCTGAACATGTTTTGAACATGTGAGCTCTGTAAAATATCATAGAAATGCTTGTCTACCGTCATTGTTTTACAGATAAGCAGAGAAGTAGATGCAGAGGGAGAATAATAACCACAGTCCTTATTTATTAAAAAGCTTGATGTGCTCCCTTTGCTTTACCTAATTTCCCTTTTTTCTTGTTTGATGCTCAGTTCAGCCTAATGAAGCAGTAAATTCCTATTATTCCCATTTTACACATGAGAAAACTGACTCATAAAGAGGCAAATTATTATGAATTCCTATCTTGGAACTTAGTTCTTTCTGCCTCTTTCTGCCTAATATTGTAAAGTTGCTAGTAGTGTCCAAGCCAGAAGTGAGGTCTAAGTTTCAAAGCCTTATATTTTTTCCTCACAGGCTAGGCTACATTCTTGTACATGCTCAATACGTTTCTATGAATCCGTTTGTTTGTATTTTCAGAAATTCAATGGTAATAAATAAGACAGTTCCTGTAAGAACTGTGTTCTTCTAAAATTGGTCGCTGGATACTATAGGTATATGTTTATTTATTAATTCATCCACTTTAACTGCTTTATTTGTTGCTTTCTTTTCAGTGTCTGGATCATAAGCGCTTTAATAAGTGTGTGTTAAATTGAATTTGTATTGTATATACAGAACATGTTACTAGTCACTGATCCAGAGTGTAGGATAATGGTGAGGAAATACAAAATTCTTGCAATGGTGAAACATTTTCTAAATATTTCTAAACGATATATATTTTTTAAAACTTTAAATATTTAAAAGAGGGAAACAAAGAAAATAAAATAGAACAATGTAAAATGGGGGATTGGATAAGGGCTAGGTTAGAGGGGACTTCTCTGATGAGGTGACATGTAAGCTGAATTCCTGGATATTAACAATATCGTCAAATAAATAACTTTTGTTATTGTTCAGTGCTGAACAGCCAGTCCTGACTGACGTTGGATCCGGTGCACAGAGACCCGACGTTAAAACAGAATGAAACACTGTCTCGTCTAGTCCTGTGTCGTTCTCACAAGAGTTGCTAGGATTAAACCCATTGTAGCCTTGTGTCAATCCGTCTTATTGAGAGCCTTCCTCTTCCACTGACCCCCTCCTTTGCCTTTTCCAGGGACTGGTCTCTCCTGTGATGTGTGCCAAGTGTATAAGAAGTCTAGCCATTCTCAAGTCTTAGGAGCATTCTCTTTACTTCCCCTTCCAATTCAGATTTTGTTAATGCTTCTGTTCATCGATGCTCTGTTCAGTCCCCACCAACTTATTTCAATGTGCATAATGTGTTGGGCTGCTAGCCACCAGTTAGCAGCAGTTCAAAACCACCAGCCATTCTGCTGGGGAAAAAGGAGGCTTTCTACTCCTATAAAGACTGACAGTCTCAGAAGTTCACATAGGCAGTTCTAAGGGCTTGCTGTGAGTCCAAATTGATTTCCTATCAGTGAGTGCATTATATTTTGAATGTGTAAGTTTTTCTTTGGTCTCTTATTATGGAGCTTTTGCACACATGCCCAAAAGGCAGGTGAAGACATCATGGCAGGTGCCCCTCAGTCCTCAAACAACAGCTCTGTGCTTTGTAAAGGTTTTTTGCACCATGTTTCTTGGTGTCATATGTAATATGTTTTTTGATTTCTTGGCTGCTGGTTCCCTGGGTGTTGATTGTGGGTCCAAGTAAAATGAAATCTTTCATAACTTCAATCTTTGCTCTGTTTGTCATCATGCTAAATATTGCTCCAACTGTGCTGATTTATATTTTCTTTATGTTGAAGTATAATTCACACTGAAGACTGTAGCCTTTGAGTTTCATCATTAAGTACTTTAAGCCCTCCTGGCTCTCAGCAAACAAGCTTATGTTAATAAGTTGGTAATAAGCGTTCTTCCAATCCTCATACTGTGTTCATTCTCATATACTCCACCTTCTTGGGTTATTTTCTTAGCATATAAGTTGAATAAGTAGGATGAAAGCTATAATCGTGATACACATCTTTTCTGATTTTAAACCATTTGGTCTTCCCTTGTTCTATTCAAATGACTGCCTGTTGTCCTATATGGAGGTTCTACATAAGAATAATTAAATTGTTTGGAATTCCCTTTATTAAAAATGTCCAAAATAACATGCTATGTTCTACACAGTTGAAAACATTTGCACATTCAACAAAAGACAAATAAGTATTTTGGTATAATTTCACATATACAATTCAATAGTTCAATCACATTAAGAAATAGTGAGGGAGTAATTTCAAGACACATTGAAGGCATTAGTGAGAAAAGAAAAGACTCCAAAAATTGGCAGAATACAAATTGAGATGTTTTAGCAAATAGATGGAAAAGTAGAAGCCTTCTCTCATCTATGCTGAAAAATTTGAAGGATAACTCCTTGGCCAACTTATTGGAATAATATCTTTTTTGTGTCCACTCCAAATAAAGGTGGTCCAACAGAATGAGGACATGTTCTAATAATATTGACGTCACGAAGAAAATTTGACTGACGATAACTCCAATGCAGCTGCAGCAGTTGATCATGGAACTCAGGCTGGATTCAGAAATTCACGTTGGATTCAGAAATTCATGTTGGATTCAGAAATTCACGTTGGATTCAGAAAAGGATTTTGAGAGAAGACTTTCCTTGCTGATGTCAGATGGATCTCATCGGAAAACAGAATGATGTCTGGAAGGCAGAAATTCCAAGTAGAGGGTAAAGCAAGTGCAAAGGCTCTCGGGTAGGAATGTGCTTGGTGAATCTCAGAAAGCAAGTGTGGCTTGAGATGAGTGGCCACGGAGAGAAGGGGAAGACGGCGGGAGGATAGGACAACAGAACAAGAAGGCTGATGATGCTCTTCTTGGACGTACTTTCAGAATATGGATGTGGAGCTGCAACCCCCTTCCCAGCAACATTGATCCACTCGTTAGCCAAAATACTACAAAAGTGTTTTTAATGACCTCAAGTTAAATCTACATGTAACCAGGGTTGAACACCATTGATGTAGCTGCGGGGAGACCATAAGAGGGCATACTTGCAGTTTGATAAAGAGATGGGATGGGAAGAAGTAGAGCAGAAGCGTCTGAGTCTTTCTCTGGTGTCCATGAGCTTATTCACAATGTGACACATAGCCCAATGCGATAAACAAGACGCTGCCTCTGCTTACTTGCAATCGCCTGATGAGTGGAAAATAGGCGCGGTGCATTCTCTTATTTCATAACAAACTGCAACATTTCCATTTGTAATAAACCAGGGTACTTGCATATTTATCAACGTGTGAATTAGGAGACTAGCTAGCAAGCCAGGTAATAGCAGTGAATTACTTGTCCTACTTTTTCTTTTTTTCCTGAATGCAAATGTGTCTTTAATATAATTGCTTTTATCAACTTCCGATTTCCCCCCTTGTAATTCATTGATTTTAAAGTTTCTGGTTCTTGTTTGTAACTGTGATTTTACCTCCTTGCTAATTTAATTTTAAAAATCCTGCCTCGTTATAATTCCAGGAAAAATGCACCTTCAAATATTTAGACTAAAGCATCCTGTGTATTACCAGTCTGATTGTCAATTATAGTGAACAGTGTATGAGGAAACAGAGATCAATAGTCAACCCACAGAAAATGCACTCCCTGGGGCCTCTGCTTAAATGGGTGTGGTTTCTTTTCAGGCAGTCTTAATAGATTTGTCAGGCAGTCTTCCTAATCCCTGAAGCTTGCTGATACAGCTCACCCATCACAATTTATTCCCCAGTCCTGTCCCGCGAGAGAGACTTTGATTTACTGCTAATTAGAGCAGCCATGTTTCCCAAGACACCAGCAACAATTTGAGTGATGATGTAACCAAAAACCACGTTTCTGTGATAAGTCAGGATAATTAGTGGGCGAGAGAGGGATTCTTTTCTCTGTGAAATATACAATATCACTTTTGTGTCAGACAAAAAGACTGCAAGTAGTGAAGGCACTTTTTTAGATTATGAAGATTAGGTGACAGACGGGAAATTATTCCAGATGGCTAAATCAACCTGAGAAGGTTTGTATACAGATATATGTGTAAATTCAGGCTCTGACTCATTGTCAGACAAATCGTAAACACACAGGTATAGAATTACTATCACTCCTCAGAAAGCGTGTTTCCTTGTTTGGTTGGGAATCGAACTAGACAATACAAACTTGTTACAAAGATGAATTCATTTGGGGGGGAACAAACAAGCAAAACAAAGACATGGCATGTGAATTGGGCAGTTCCCAGTGTAAGCACTTTCACATGGGCCACAGGAAAGCAATTCCACACCTTCCCCACCGTCTGCGGAGAAAAGGCGACAGTCCTGTGGCTCCAAATGCTCTCAGCTGTTGTATTTATGTCACTGAAAAGCCCCAAGGTTATAGGTTACTCTTTTCAGATATCCTCAGGCTCAGGGCTACGAGTTTTATGGAGTAGCCTGGGGTATTTGGGCTGGGGGGGTGGGTGCGTTGTGGGGAGAGCAATATTTTGTTCTGATTTTCCTCCTTTCTCACCCCATCCAGGGGATAACACAAAGTATTTCTAAAATTTCGTGTAAGAAATAGATACTAGAAAAAGCATTCAGTGTAGTCAGTGTTTCATACATCTGTATTTCTTGGGGAAATCCACGTATGCATTTTGAAAAGCACCCATGAAATGTCTATTTTCCTCAAACACAGGAAGGAATTTTCCAGAGGAAAGCAATTGCCTATACCATGGATAAGAGGGGTGCATGTGTGTGTGTGTGTTTGTGTGCGCACACGCAGTAGCAGGTTAAGCATGGTATTATGAGGAATGCTAAATTGTTGAAATGATTGAGTAGAAACATGGTGAATCATGAAGTAAAAAAAATCCAATTCACAATAAAAGTTATCTTTAAAGAAAGAAAACACACAATATCTAAATCTTTATTACATTAAAAAAATAAAACCAAACTTCCCAAGAAATTATGTGAACTTGACGTGTTCCATTTAGTGGGCCCGGAGTGACAAGGACTTCGAAGCCTACCTCAGCAGCCCTTGCAAGCCAGTCCTGTGTTTGAAGACGAGGTGAAGAAATCAGAGCCCTTTATAATGAATTCTCTAAGATGTAATAATAAGGGATTAAACCTCTATTTCAAAATGTATTCATTCACAAAGTCTTCCTGTGCATGGGTAGTGTTCAAAATCTTTTACTGTATGAGCATAATTGAGTCTATGGCCCCCTGTTAAAAAAATTAAGACAAAGCAAAAGTAAAAAATAAGTCACATAAAGATGGTTTACAGTTTGGTAGAAGTCCAAAAAAGGAAGAATATGATTACACATGCTTGTTAAATATTAAAAAGTCCTCCTGTAAATAAAACCAAGAAAACCCTTTACTCCGGGCCACAGAGTCAGTTCTGTGTAGAACTGCCGTGGGGGGTTTCTGAGTCTGTCAATCTGTATAGAAGCAGACAGTCTTCTCTTTCCCCAGAATATATTTACCCACTCGCCATGAGACTGAATAGTGATTTGAACTTCCAACCTCATAGCTAGTGGACTCATACACTAGATATATAAAATTTTTCAACTCTGTCTAATTAAAATGTATTTCAGCAGAGGTAGAAAGAGATCTTTAGTTAAGGCTGCTTTTTATGCTAGAAGGAGGCCAGGTAGGAGCTTGTCAACGGTAAGATTAGTGATTCGAGTCCACCAGCTGCTCTGAGGGAGAGATAGGATTCTGTTTACTCCTATAAAGATTTACAAAGTCTCGGAAATCTTGAAGGATGGTTCACGTCAGAATCAACATAATAGCAGTGGATTGGGTTTTATGTTTGAGTAAATATAGTCTTACAACTTCTTGAATAGAAGGGCAAATCTCTGACAACTGATATTTGTCAATGAATCTCCAATTTTCCCACCAAAGAACCTATTAGTTGTAACCAGGAGAGAAGAAAATCTGCTTCAGCATGTCCGACAGTTTAGCTAGAAATCAGATTTCTCAGGCTTCTTTTTCTAAAGGTTCCTAGCTTTTCATTATCTGAAGATTTAGCTTGTCAATCCACAATACACTTGTTTTGCCTTGATGCATTCTTGTCTCCCAAGATAGAGTAAAATTGACACTCATTCAAGGTATGGACGCGATATATTTGATAGCCCAGAGCAGGATAGATCCATGTGTCCCAATTGTATGCAATTTATTGAAGAGAGTGGTAACTTTTTTGGGGTCCATAAAAATAATATGCCTTATAAAGCCACAACTACCTTTGCAACATTTATAGAAAGAAAAAAAAAGAAAACTACGTGGGTTCAGAATGGCTTTTTTACGGTTAGCCCAGACGAGAAAACGGAAGAACTCCAAGTTATAACCAAACTTGTATTTGTTATGTAACCTTGAACAAGCTAAGTAGGCTGAGACCATGATTATGTAGACAAACCGCCTACACTAAGTGTCACACCAAGGTCAAAGTGTTTATTCTAGACATTTCTGTTATACATGCAGAATGCCACACAGTTGTTCTGGGTATGGCGGCTGGAGTGGGTGCCAACACAGCTGTAATGAGCAGACAGCCAGAAACAGTCTCAGAAACCAATTAGAAATAATTAGGGGACTGAATCTAGTGAACAACCAACTTGTTGCAATCACCCCACTTGTCTTTGTGAGCTACCTACAGGATCACTTAATTGCTAGGAGTTCTAATATTGCTCAGGTTGATGTTCGGTGCCATCCAGTCGATTCCGACTCACGGCAATCCTATGTAAAGCAGAACAGAAGTGTCTGGTCCTGTACCATCCTCCCAATTATTACAAACACCGTGTCAGTGCTTCTTGTAATGGCCTTCTGATTTTTCCCTGACCCCCAATTTTGCCAAGCATGGTATCTGTCAGGTAGATTTGGTGATGGAAAGAAAGAAAGAAGGCAAAGGTAGAAAACAGTTTCAAAGGTTTAGATCAGAGCTCCCGGACAAGGTTCATGGGTCCCTAATTGGGGACCAGAGAAGTCATGCCGCCCTGGAGGGAGGGGAGTATAGAGAAAGGGCTGGGAGCATGGCGGAGTCGCGCTGTCCAGGAGAGAGGTGGATAGTTTTATAGTCCAGTTCTGGGGGGAGGGAGTAGCTGTGGAATTTTCCACTGCAACTTTGTTGTCTGAAGATCTGGGGGGCTAAGCAACAATGTTCAAAGTAAAGGTCAGCTGCTGCACCTGGGCTGGAAGGTCACCGAAGGGGCGGGGGAGGCCTGGCCTCTCAGAGGGTCCTTGAAGTATTTTCACCAGCTCTGGGCATCTCTCCACTCGCCCACCCCACCAACTCCTGCCTCTGCCTGAAGATATCCTTCTGCAGGGACTGGTCTCTCCTGAGAACTGAAGTAGGTGAGTATCCTGGTGGGTCCAACATATTCACGACAACCCTTGAAAGTGTAAGAGGTAAAAGAAGCAGGTTCAATATGAGAAAAACTCACCCATCGTTGCTGGCTTTGATTCTGGAAGAGGAACCAGATGCCATGACCTGCAAACACTAGACAAGGGAAGAAAAGAAATTACGTACTTCTCAGAAGTAAAGAACCTACCGAAAGGAGCACAGCCCTGTTGGAACTGTGAGTTTAACCCCATTTTGGATTTGTAATCTCCAGAAGTGTATGGTAATACATTTCTGCCGTGTTACATCACTAAGTTTGTGGCAATTTGCTGTTCCAGCAGCAGTGTCCAAATATACTCTCTGTGATTAATGAAGCTGTCGTAAAAAGTCATAATGCATGAAGAACAGAAGAGAAACATGAAAATCCATGATTCATGCGAGGAAATATTGAAAGACTAGTTTAGACAGGTAGTATTGGAAAGGAAAATTTTTTAATGCTATTCAAATATTTGAGCAGGAGAGAAGCATAAGAAAGTGACATGTTTTAGCAAAATTAATCTGCCAGCACTACACAGGGTAGATCAAATGGAGAAAGCGTAATTGAGGTAATATTTTAAGTATGATGAAATATGGGTCTGAACTATGTTGGCAGATGAAATGGCAGTGGAAGCTAAGGCATAATAAACATTTTAAAAGAAGTTTTATTTTCATATTTATGTCATTGCATGTATTTACCATAATTCCAATATGCTATGTGACATGCTGGTGATACTGGAAAAAATATGAGAAATGGAATAATGCCTCTGAGCTCTGAAAAGAGAGGAGCTTTTTATATTTATCATCTCTTTTTTATCTGTATGACTCTATAATGAAACATTTTAGAAATAAATCAGTACTTTTTCTGAGACTTTATCCAGATAAGTAAATAGCATTATAATGTAGTGAGGAGGAATATGAAACAAATTTCCTACAATGAATGAATCTTATCTTTTTAAGTGTATAGTTGACGCCAGTCAATGGGAACTTTTTTTTTTTTTTCAGTAACTCACCTAAACACTGCCTATAAATTAAAAAAAATAAATTTTGGGAAAAAAGAGAAGAAAAAGAATAAACAAAAGACACGTAAAAGAGCCCTTGATAAGATGCAATTGACCATCAGCTTATTTGTTTCCATAATAGATTTTACTAGAAGATATTACCTCAGTCAGTAGAATAATAAATATTTGGAAGCAGTTTCTTAACTTGATTTCGAATTGAGAATATCCCATACAGCTTGTCGATCTGTGGTATACATATTGCTGTGAGGATAGAAATTATGCCACCAATACACAAAATGCCAGTATACAAAAATTATGCAACCAATATACAAAAAACTGTCTCACCCATGGTGAACAGGTTTAAGAAAAGCTTCCTAGATAAGAACAGCCTAGGCAGTTGCCTTAGGGTGCAAAGTCGTTCTATTGCTAGGGATATTATTTTAGTCAATGGAACAGTATTAGGGAGCAGAGAATTGCACATGTGTTAGGAGTATACATGTCTTGGAAGCAGCATCCTGTGTTTGTCTTCGTTTCTATTCTTGTAGTAGTATAAGAATTGAACAGTATTTGTCCTTTTGTGATTGACTAATTTCACTCAGCACAATAGTTCCAGTTCCCACCACATCATGAGGTGTTTTGTGGTTTCAGCATCAATATTTAGTTTCTTTATTGATTCATCAATTGATGGGAATTTAGGTTGTTTCCAGACTCTTGCCACTGTGGACTGTGCTGCTGTAAACAGGAGGTAGCTCTGTCTGTTCTCGTGCTTTCTCTTGCTTCTTTGGCATATATGTTCAACCGAGGTACCGATGGGCATATGTTATTTCTATTCCCAGTTGCTTTAGATAGCGTCATATCACTTTCCAGAATGGTTGTGTATGTTTGCAACCCCACCAGCAGTGTATGAGAGTTTTGATCTCACCACATCCTTCCCTGCCTGTGTTTTGTTTTGTTCTGTGTCTTTTTTGAATTTGGATCTTGTTGTGGCTGTAAGATGGTGTCTCGTTGCCATTTTGATTTGCATCTCCCAGAAGATCAAAAGCATTTCCTCTTGTGTTTTTCGGCATCTAAAAGTTGATGGCGACAATGATTGCATAGGCCTTCTGCATATGGTTGAACCATTGCATTGTCAGAAATGTTCATTATAACTCAATTAAATACAGAGAAAAACAGAACAGAGTAGGAAGAAGGTAGCTCCTTCTGAAAAATGAGCCACTGGGAATGCTGAGTAGCAGTGGCACATTGATCCAGTGTCCCTCAAGATGAGCCCCTCAAGTTGTAAGTCACTCAAAATATGCAGGGAACTAGCTCATTCTTCAAAGTAAAGTAGGTCTTAAAGACACGAACGAAGAAAAGCTTTCCGTAGCTTCGTTTGCTGATGGATGTGGCACAAAATGAGATAAAATAGTTGCAAACATCCACTAGTAGAACGTTGAATGTGCAAAATATGAAAGTTGGAAAATTAGAAGTCATAAAATTTAAATGGGAGACAGAAAGATCAACACCGGAAGCATCAGTAAGCTGAAATGGACTTTTAGTGGCCATTTTGAGTCAAATACTCTTTGGGTTTGCTGTGCATGGAATGACAACTTTAAGAGAAATGGTACCACATTCATCACAAAGAAAAGGATGTTTTAAAATCTATTTTGAAGTACGTTTTTGTGATAGGATAATTTCCATGCTTCTACAAGGAAGATCAGTTAAACTGAACACTATTTAAATTTACCCACAACCACTAATTCAATAATGAAGACATTAAAGAATTCTACCAACTTCTTCTGTCTGAAATTCATCCAACATGCAGTAAAAGTACATTTATAGTTATTGGTGATTGGAATGGAAAAGCTGAAAACAAAGACAGGTTCAAATGCTGGGAAATAGGCCTTGATAAAAAAACAAAGCTGGAGATTGTATGATGGAAGTTTCTGAGATCAATGACTTCTTCAGAATAAATCCCCTTTTCCTGCAATATAATCATACACATGGGCCATGCCATATGGAATACAAAGGAATCAAATTGACTACATCTGGGACAAGAGATGATGGAAAAATTCAGTTTCATCAGGCAAAGTATAGCAAGTGGCCAACTGTGGAATAAATGATCAATTGTTCATATGTAGTTCAGGTTGAGGCTGAAGAAAATAAAAATAAGCCAGAATACTATCTTAAGTATATCCCACCAGAATTTAGAGACCATTTCAAAGACAGATTTGAATCATTGAACACTATTGACTTAAGGCCCAAATGAGTTGTGGGATGACATCAAGAATATCATGCATAAAGAAAACAAAAGGTTATTTAAAAGACCGGAAACAAAGAAAGGGCAAAAGTGAATGCTAGAAAAGACCCTGAAATTTGGTCTTGATAGTGTTCTTGTTGATGTTAGGTGCCACCCAGCCAGTTCCAACCCATAGTGACACTATGTACAATGAAATGAAACCCTGCCCAGCCCTGGGCCATCCTCACAATTGTTCTTAGGCTTCAGCCCATTGTTGCAGCCACCGTGTCAGTCCATCTTGTTGAGGGCCTTCCTTGTTTGCCCTGCCCCTCCATTTTAGCAAGCATGATGTCCTTCTTCAGAGGCTGGTATCTCCTCACAACATGTCCAAAGCATGAAAGACAAGTGCTCATCAACCATGCCTTGCTCCGGCCATACTTCTTCCAAGATGGATTTGCTTGCCCTGTCAGCAGTCCACAGTACTTTCCACATTATTTGCCAGCACCGTGATTCAAATCTGTACATTTTTCTTTGGCCTTCCTTATTTAATGTCTGCTTTTCACCTGCATATGAAGCAATTGGAAATCCCATAGCTTGGGTCAGGCATATATTTCTCCACAAAGAAATATCCTTGCTTTCTCTTACTCTAAAAATATAACAGATCTTTTGGTATCTTGACTGCTGCTTCTGTTAACATTGACTGTGGATCCAAGTAAAATGATATCTTTGACAACTTCAATCTTTTCTCCATTTCTGATGATGTCACCTATTGGTTAAGTTGTTTGTCTTATTTGCATTGAGTTGTGATCCCTACTGAAGGCGAAAGTCTTGATCTTCAAAGAAGCAAATGCTTTCAGCAAGCAAGGTCGTGTCATTTGTACATCACAGGTTGTTAATAAGCCTTCCTCCAATCCTGATGCCACATTCTTCTTCATATAAACCAGCTTCTCAGATGATTTGTTCAGCATATAGATTGAATAAGTATGGCAACAGAATACAGCCCTGATGCCACCTCTCTGGATGTTAAACTATATAGTATTCCCTTGTTTGTTTTTTTGTACAATTGCCTCTTGATCCATGCACAAGTTCTGCATGAGCACAATGAAGTATTCTGGAATTCCCATTCTTCTCAAAGCTCTCCAGAGTTTCTTATGATCCATACCATTTAATGCCTTTTCATAGTCAATAAAACACAATTAAGCATCTTCCTGGTATGTTCTGCTTTCAATCAAGATCCATCAAACATCAGCAATGGTATCCTTTGTTCCATGTCCTCTTCTGTAAGGGGTCTGAAGTTATAGCAGCTCCCTGTCAATTTACCGCTTCAATTATTGTTGGATGGTCTTCAGCGAAAGTTTGCTTGTATGTGATATTAGTGACAGTGCTTTATAATTTGAGCATTCTGTTGTGTCAAATATGGATCTTTCCCAGGCAGTTGGCTAAAGTAGCTGTCTGCTCCCCACAATTTGAAGCTTCTGAAATGTTTAGGTTCACTGTGTATTGGAATTCACTCCATGGCATTGAGTTTGATTTGGGAGGGGAGGGCTGCTATAGGCAAAATGTTGAGTGAAGCAGGTATCAATAAGAAAGGGAAAAAAACCAAGGAAGAACACAGTTGGCATGTATTAAAATAAAATAACACACTTAGCATATATTAAAATGAAATAATTCAAGAAAAAGACTCAAACTTTGAATTACAATATTGAATGATTCTATGGGAATCATTTTTGGGAAAATTTTTGACTGATGCAGGAAGCACTCAGAGAAAATTTAAAGAATATACAGTCACTGTACCAAAAAGAACTAGTCAACATTATACCATTTTAGGAAGTAGCATATAACCAATGGTGCTGAAGGAAGAAGTTCAAGATGTACTGAAAGCATTAGTCAAAAACAAGGATCCAAGAATGGATGAATACCAACTAATATGCATGCTTCAACAAGTTAATGAAGAACTGGAATTCATCTATGCCAGGAAATTAGAAGAGTGCTTGTGTTCTAAAGTCACTAAAACAAAAGAACTGAGGAATAGTCTATCATTTCAAGAAGTAGCGTATATCAAGGGCCAGTGGCATTGGAGAAAGAACTCTATGGTGCACCCAAAACATCAACACAAAACAGGATTCCAGGAATTCATGAAATCCCAAACAAGATGTTCAACAAGCTGATCCCAGCACTGGAAGGACTCACATATCTATCCCCCAAATTTAGAAGATGGCTCTCTGACCAACAGACACAAAGAAATCCATACTTGTGCCCTTCCACTGAAAGATGTACCAACAGAATATGGACATTTTTTTAAATACCATAAATATCACATGAATATAAATGTTTTCTGAATGTAACCAACAAAGTTTGCATCAGCCCATTTACCTGGAACTTCCAGAAATTCAGAAAAGGACATTGGAATGAGGGGTGTTACTGATGGCCTCACATGAATATTAGCTGAAAGCAAACATCAGAAAAAAAATCTTTATTTGTGTGTTTATTGAATATACAAAGGTATCTGACTGTGCTAATCCTAATAAACTATGGATAAACTATAGATAAAAATTGGAATTCCAGAAGACTAAAAATGCTTATATTGGTCCTATACACAGAGTAAGAGGCAACCATTTGAACAGAGTAAAGAGATACTACAAGATTCATAAGCAGGAAAGATGGGCATCAGGTTTGCATCTTTCATCACTCTTATTCAAACTGGATCCTTAGCAAAGAATCTGAGACGCTGGGCTATGTGGAGAAGAAAGCAGCATTGAGACTGGAGGAAGCCTCATTGACAAGTTGTGATCTTCAGATGGCACAAACTTACTTGCTGAAATCAAGTATGACTTGAGACACTTGCTGAAGAAGATCAAAGACAACCAAAATCCTCACAATTGGAACAATACTCAATATCATGATAAAGATTGAAATTGAAATTGTCAAGAATTTCATTTTACTTGTGTTCCAATCTGCGCTCATAGATGTAGCATTCAAGAAATCAAATTGTATTTGCAATTTGTATTGTGAAGATCTGCTGCAAAGTACTCTAAAAGTGTTAATGAGGAAAGATAGCACTTCGAGCACTGAAGTGTACTTGAAGACTAAGATCCTAAACGGTGGTATTTTCAATTGCCTTACACACGTGAAAGCTGAACAGTGAAGAAGGAAGACAAGAGAAGTACTAATGCATTTGAGTTAGGAAGCTGGCAAGTAATATGGCCCTCCAGTAGACTGAACAAAGGTGTTTTGGAAGAAGTGTAGCTGGATTGCAACTTAGAAGTGAGAATGGTGAGACTTGTCTCCCATACTTTCAACAGGCTATAGGAGAGACCAGTTCTTAGACAAGGGCATTGTGCCCGATGCAATAGAGGATCAGTGAAAAAAGGAAGACCATCCATGAACTAGATCAGCACAGTGACTGCAACAGTCATGTCCAAAATAACAGCTTTGAGAAGGGTGTGAGCATCTTGTTTTGTTCTGTTGCGCGTAGGATTGTTATGTGTCAGAGCCAACTCGTTGGCAACTTACAACAAAATAGTCATATAATATCTATATCTACATATCAACTTCCACTTCCTGTTTCCCTTACAGCTATTGTTAAATAGTTGCCACTGAATCACCTCCAACAGCACATTTTGATGGGTCCTGTAAACCCTCACAACCGCTGGTACATTGGGGTCCAATGTGGCTATGGTGCCATTCATAACGCCTAGGGTCTCCCTTGCCCTTGGTGTTTCTCTGCTTCACCAGACCTGATGTTCTCCACTAGTGATTGATCCCTCTTGAAGATGTGTTACTCTGTTTTGCCCCATCTGATAGTAACTGGTATGTTTGTATCTTTTGGCTAATATATATAAAATGATTAAATCTAGGTATCTGGCACACAGAGAGGAATCAGTATATAGAAATGAGGACAACTTTTCATGCAATTTTCCCCTACAACAGTCATTTGAAGCCTGATTAAAATGACATTAAGTTTTCAAATTACTTAGCCTTGCCTCGATGTATTTATGAAACAATCCTGCCATTGTATTCATGGTGTTTCTGTGTTTAATCATGTGCGAGGGCATTCTCCTCCCATTGACTATGGCTACAAATATGTAGATGACGCAAGCTTGTTTGCTGAAAGTGAAGGGGACTTGAAGCACTTACTAATAAAGGTCAAAGACTAAAACCTATAGTATAGATTATACATCAGATAAAGGAAACAAAAATATTCATAACAGTGCCAATACAAATTGTGCCTTATTAAAAGGGAAAAGATTTAAGTTGTCAAGGATTTTATTTTGCAAGAATCCACAGTCAATGTCCTGAAAGCAATAGTTGAGAAGGCAAAGGATTTATTGTCTCATTGGCCAATTCTTCTACAAAAGGCCTCTTGACAGTTTTAATAAGCAAAGATGTCACTTTGATCAATAAAGTGTGCCTGACTCAACTCATGGTATTTTCAATGGATGGTATTTACAAAACATGACATTTTCATATGTATGGGAAACCTGGTAAATGAATGTGGAAGGCAGAAGGTTTCTTGGAATCATGATGCTGGTGAAGAATATTAAATATGTCATGGATTGCCAGAATAACAAACAAATCTTAGGTTGGAAAAAGTATAATTAGAAACCTCCTGAAAAGGGAGGACTTTATCTTATTTTGAACATATAATTAGGAAGGGCACATCGTTAGAGTTGGATATCATACTTTGTAGATACAGCGGCTATAGCAATGGGCTTGTGGTAGTTACATAGACTGGTGTGGTAGTTACATAGTCTGGTGTCAATTGAGAGGACTAAGAGTGAAGGGGTGGAATTCAGCCTGTCAATCAGGACATAGCCAATGAGACCTTTGTGCCAGCATGGCCTTCTCCTGAGAATTCTGGTGAAATCCTGGATTTCCTCCTCAGAGATGGCAGACATACTTTCTCTCTCTACTTTCTCCCTTGGAGACTCTCTCAACTCACTCCCTGAGAGATGCTCTGCTGACAAGACACATGGCACTATGCTGATAGACCCTGTGCCCTGGGAACTGGAAGAACCACGTGGAGACCCCTGCCAGTGCTGAGATGCTTCTACCACCACTGGATCCACAAGACTTTGCACCCTCTGGCCTGTGATCTTCCTGCATTTGGCACCATTGCATGTGTTTCGTGAGTCTGAAGAGGACTTTATAGATTGGTATTGGACTTACGGACTTGATTTGGGCTGGGCTGGGATGTTTTCTCAATATTTGACTGCTCTTGTATATAAAGCTCTTTCTTATACAAATATGAGTCTCCCTGGATTTGTTTTTCTAGTCTACCCTGACTAGCACAGGGGTCCTGCATACAAAGGACTGTAAGACAGGGGAAGGACTGTGAACTCTTTTCTTCAGTTACACATATGGTTGCACACACGGTTGCACACATGGTTGTACATGTGGTTGTACACATAGTTGTACATATGATTGTACACATGGTTGTACACATGGTTGCTGTGCATTGGAACTGTCTAGAGACACCTATTCACAACCAAGACATGTCCTCCTTTCAAAATAATTTATATTTGTGATGGTGTTATATATGGCACTACTTATTTTCTTAATCTTATTATAAATTGAGTGAAGGTTTACACAAATGATCGTAAGTTTTACATTCAATAATTCATACACTCATCCAGTACTCCTCACAATATGCCATCACATATCCTCCTTTTCCCTGTGCCTCCTGCTTCTCTTCCTCCTTCTTTCTAACCCTCTGATTTTTGTTTTGGGTATGTGCTGCCCTTCTCATCTTGAAAGGCTGATTATTCTCAAGTTGCACACCACACTAATTTTATTGTCCCTTTTATGGGCCTGTCTCTTATCTTACTGAAAACTAAGCCGCAGGGGATGGGTTCAACTCAAGAGCTGAAGGCTGACCATGAGTCAGAGTAAGCTTGGCCACACAGGATTTGGGGTTCTGTTTTACATTTTCTCCTACTCTACACAGGAGCTTCTAATGTGATCCCTTCAGAGAAGTTGGCAGTGGTTACCTGGCACAGTTCTTCCAGTGCCAGAGTCATGGCCTGTCTGTCCATTGGACTGATTATTTCTATATATCTTTTCATTTTCCTGACTCTTCATTCCTCTGAATAAGGAAAACTAATAGTTGCACCTGAGAGGGTTCACTACTCACCGAGGTAGACTGTGGAACTGTCGTGTGAGCTAAACTCTCGATGATATTATTGCCACCATGCTTTCTAAGTCATTAGAATAAAGAGACACATTATCCATTTTATGTATTTACCTTTCAGTTAATAAGATTGTTTAATTCCAATAAAACTTTCAAAAGTCCTCTTCGATTACTCAGGAGTATGAATATATTGCTGAAAATAATGGTTCTTTTTGTGAATCTATACACTTATTTTACTCCTTACTTCTACTTTATGTGACTTAATATATAGGTTAAACTTAGGAGAGCGCTCTTTGACAAAGTGGATTCTCTAAAGCCTGACTCTGTGGTATGTTAATATGTGTTTTGAAAAGAAGAGGTTGCAAAGTCAAATAAGCCTGAGAAGCAGGGAGCCAACTCAACTTAAATCCTCTCATTTTTCTCAAAGAAAGAACCTGAAGCCCAGAGAGCATCTGAAAAAACATTGTACAGCCAAATTATAGAATATCTTTTTCCTAATACTGATGTCACAAAAATATGCTATGAATGCCCATTGAAAAATAAATGAAAATGAGCTGTATAAAAACACATTCAAAGCTATAAGTGGCCTAACTGCACTAGTCTTCAATCTCATCTTTAATCTCATCCCTGTCCTATTAACTACACTTATTAACCAAGGAGAAGGCCAAAAGTTAGATGGACTTTTGTGCATGTGCTGATGACTAATTGGTCTTTATAATTCAATTAACCTTCCCATTCATTGCTGTCTACATTGGCAAAGGAAGAATAGTGTGCTATTTGTATGTAATCTATTTGCCCTTGCTAGATAGATAGATCAATAGATAGATAGATAAAGATGCTGATTTAAGTGCATGAAGGGAACCAATAATTAGCAAGGTCTCTCTTATTAATCAAACTTATTTGCCAACAAATTAATAATAAATTGTTTTTAAGCAAATGTAGGTTATTCTACAGATCTCTATTCATATGAAATTTATGAAGTATATGCTATGGTTCATTACAAAAAAGGGATATAAATAAACAATTGAATTTCCTTCAAAATATAACAAAGTCATATAAAATGATATATAACATAACATATATTAATAAAAGATGATAGAGTTTCAAAAGTGATGCTAATAAAGGGCTGAGGATGAAACATCAAGGGATATTTTAAGATTTAAAACTACTGTGTACATACATATCCTCTTTTTCCTTTCACAAACTTCATGACTGTCTATTGATTTCTGACAGTTGAATCTAAGGAGGCTTAGAAAGAAAAACAATTTAATAATAATAATAATATGAAGCATTTGCTCTATGTAAAACAACCCTTTGGAGCACAAAGTGGAATATGAGGCAATATCAGCAGTGTGGCATCAAAGGCACCAAGGGCAGGGAGTACACAGGAACACCGGGATTGGAGATCCATCACTTTTGGAGCACAACATAATTCGTGATACAATAAACACTTCATGTACACAATTTCAATCTTCCGACATCCTATCAGGCAGTTTCCAATCAGCTCATTTTTAGATTTTTAAAATCAAAACTTTTAGAGGCTGAGTAACTCGCTCAAGGTATCAAGTGATTATTTGCATCCTCGTGATTCAGATTCAGTTTGTTTGGAGACTAATAGTGTGCCCTTCGCCATTATGAATGAGCTGATAACTACGGGTGGGGCTGGAGCAGAGGATGTAATGACGGAAGGGGGAGGGGGGAAAGCCATGGAAGGTGAGTGTAAAAGGGAAACTTGGGAAGAGATCACAAATGGTCAAATATGCAATCTCAAAATGCAAGCTTTCTATTCGCTGGACAGTCTGAACAATAGTATCTGTGGTAAAAAGTCAGATTACCAACATCCCCGAAGCTCATTTTCCATACCAGGCACTGCACAGAGCAGAGTGAGGACCGTGAAACAAGAGCGAGCCTAGGGCACTACATGTGAAGAGATGTTCACCTTTAGGGCTACCTGGTCCTGGTATTGAACATGGACTGCAACTCATAGAAACTGGACGGAGGGGTTCAGTGGCTGCCAAGGTTGACAGAAGCAGAGGCCCTCCTCCTTCTCCCGTTCAGCAGCAGGTGTGTTTGACTCACCGTGTTTAGGATGAGCAGCCCAGCGTTCATCAGACAAGGCCACCAGGATCCTTCTGGAAACCTGTAAATCCAAGGACGATTGTGGTGAGAGTGGTTCTGACTCCGAGTGTCCCTGCAGAGGGCTTTGGAGGCCGGAAACCTTTACGGGAGTAAGAGAATCTCGTCTCCCTCTCCAAGAGTAGCTGGTGGATTTGAACTGCTTAATCTGTGATTGGCAGTCCACTGCTTAATCTGTGATTGGCAGTCCAAATGGAAGAGGGCATTAGAGGCCACTCGAATTGTCCAGATGTTTCACCAAAAGTAGTAAAAGAAGTAAACAATGCAAGGATACTTCAACATTCACATTCTGGACGCTTACCCATTGAACCCTGGGTTATGAACCAAGGTTAGTGGTTTGAACTCACTCAGCAGCTCTGCAGTAAAAAGACCTGGCAATCCATTCCCATAAAGAGAGCAGCCTATGAAACCCAATAGGACAATTCTACCTGGGCATGTGGTTTCGCTATGAGTCAAAAGCACTCCTAGGACACCGATCACCAACTTGTATACACTAGCACAAGGTGTCAGCGGGGCAGAGTAATAGATGGTGAACACTTACTGCCTCTGGTAATGATCAGCTACTCTCAACCTACTCAAGAGGGGTTTGCTATCGCTGAGACATCCTCCAAGTCATGGTGATCCCGGGCACAGAGGATTGAAATGCTGCATTGGCCCACACCGTCACCAAGACCAGTTACAGACTAACTTTTGAGATCCAGAGTGTCACTTGCTGCTTCTCAGGAGTAGACCACCAGGTATCCCCTTCTAGTCAATCTTCAGTCGATGACTCCAATATGATGACAGAGATGATGGAAGAGTCCTGCGAAGCCCGTGCTGAGGGAGGCTCCTCAGGCATTCTCCTGGGAGAGGGCTCCTGAGGCTGTCAGACGTCGGAGGAGCAGACCGCTGAATCTTCTTTCTTTGGAACGGCTGGTGGGACTGAATTGACAGCATTCTTCTCGTCAGTCCAATGCTTACCAGATACCACAGTATCGTGCCTTTGAAGATTAAGGTGCAAATATTGGCAAGATCTGCTGAGGCAGTGGAACAAGGCGGAATATGGGCCTACAAAAACCAGGAAGCCATGCGTTCACTGATGCCATTTTAAGAAGAATGATACAAAATTTGAAAATAAGGCAAAAAGAAGACTCAGTGTCCATTAAATAGTTTACTCAGAAAGTTAACACGTTTCTTGCTGAAGTATTATGTCATTATACTGAGAGGTTGTTCTTTTGCTATTTGAACTGAAAGTTTATGAAATTACATGCTTACCTACAGATTTTTGTCTATTAGAAATGTGCATCATGTCTACTAGAACAGATCACCCCAGAGAGTAAGGTGCTATTCACCTTTGGAACATCATAATCAGTTTTTTATAAGAAAAATCTCTAATACATAACAAACTTGTTCAAATTGTCTTTTTTCCCCCTGAAGAGTCCACAAGTACTCAGTTTCTCAAATATTTGCTGAATGGACTTGGCCATCTGTTGATTGCCTGATTGACGAGCTAAATAGATAATCCACAAATTCCCATGTTATGATAGTCATCCATGGATGAAAGTCATTTACACCATTATTAAAATTAAAATTGGATGACTTTCTCTTTTTGTGCACTCAGCTGAGGCCACGTGATAAACAGGCAGTCTGCATCATGATGAAAATTTGCTCGTTCAAGAAATGCACTTGGGGATCCTGTAATTTACCAGATGAGTAATTAGAAAACCCTGAAAAATAAGAAGTGATTCAGAAAAGACATTATCTGAATCACTAGAACTGCAATTGGATGTTTCATGCCAAGAAATAGCTCAGTTATGTGCAATAAATTTTCTTATGAGAAAGAGCTTTGCCATCTTGAATCTGACATTCTAATTTTTATTCCTCAGTGATAAGATCAGTCAAGCAGTAACTATCCTTCTATCCTTGTTCCTCTCCCTCTAGATAAAATTCAGAAACGAGAAACCCTGGCGAGTTAGTGGGTGAGAGCTGAAAGAAAATATATCAGAAAACAGCAATATCCTTTGGGGAAATGTTGAATAGAATATTTTGGTTTGTGTTAAGTATAGAATTACAGACTGCATTATGCTGTTACATGTGTTTTAATTACTGAAATTAGATTTTTCCAATGCTTGTAGTAAAAGAAAAAATATCCAATCTGCTTGAATTTAATCCAAATAGAGGAAAAATAAAACTAGCTCAGGAGGAGTTTTCAGACCAATTGGAAAAGGAATAGCTGGTTTATCATTGCTCTCTGTAGGGTCCTGTTTTGCTTTTAGCATACTGACTACATTTTTATAGTCCTCTTAACCCTCACAGGTTAATTGACTACCCGAAGTGGTTAGTGACTCTTGTCCCCATTTTTCTGAACTCCTCTCAACACTCACAAATGTACCCTGGCTACGGGATCAATAGATAGGCTACACACAATGCTCCATGTCCTTAGCCACACAGGTTGAAGAATGAATAAACGCCCAAGCCAAGCTAAAATCTGCATAGATTCCTCACTCCAGCTATACATAAAAGTGACTTTCCTTTCTGATGATGGAACTAATGGGATAGGCATCCACAGATGTAAGTGCCCCTACTCTTACTGAGAAAACCCGGGTACAGAAGGAGAAAATGAAGCCCCCACCCCACCCCACCCCCAGCACACCCACCACCACCACCACCACGGGCTTCAGACAGATCTCTAGGGATGGCCCAGTACTTGGATCCTGCCCTTCAGGACACAAGCTCTTCTTTCTCACATGGCAGTTCCGTGACAGAGGAAGCTAGTCAGACCTGGATGTCTGTCAATTGCATTAAAAATACTATTATGACTACAAATAATTAACTGATGATAAGGCTAAAACAGACATTTTTCTCAAGGGCAGGCATGTAAAGTTTGGCAATAAGTGGACTGGACTCCTGGTCTTACTGACCGCAGTCTTTCATCTTAAGAAATATTTTGGCTATATTGTAATATTTTAAAGGAAAGTCTGATTTCAGTGATAAGATAGTTTAGAAAAGTAATGGAATTTCTTTTTCCGATTCTCCTTCCTTTTGTTTTTATTTTTTCAATTCCTCCTCCTTTATTTCTTCCTCACTTTCTTTCTCTCCTTCCTAACAACAGTTTGGTCCATCTGACTGCTGGATCAGGGCAAAGTACGGTAATTAGAGCTTATTCATGGTAAGAAAAGAGACATACAGTAAGCTACCTTTCATGAGAAATCAGAGCTGATCCAGGTGGAAAGGCTATTGTTAATATATATTTCCTATATTCACACACACACACACCCTCGTTTCTCTTGCTGCCACCTCTCTGTATTTTTGTTGTTGTTTCTTTCTCTTTGCCCTTCATCCGAGCCTGATGTTTCACTATGTTTCCATGAAACCTCGAAAAACTGCAGGGCTTGCAAAAACCGAACTTGGAGGGGGAAAAAAAGTTCTGACAGTTGCCAAGAGGGAATTGAACCCATGATCCCAAACAATCGGCTTGAAAACACAAAACAATCTCTAATCAGTTCAGCTCCAAGTTTTGCAGCAATTAAAGAAGACAACAACTTCCCTGAGCCAGACCACAGGGGCATTCACAGGCACTTCTAGTCCATAAAGTTCTGACCTGCTTCAGTTAGGAGAGTGGTCTGGTCTCCAGGAGATCTTTGACATGCATCAGCTAAATAAAGTTTTCTTCCCTCCCTCCCCTTGAAAGGATCTGCCAGGGACCCCTTTGACTTGACCCATTTGACTTGAGGGACATGCCCACCACATGGTGTGGGAAAATCAGACCATGGGTTGGGCACAAAGGGCACACAGGCAGAACCCAAAGTTAAAGGGTGTCATTTGTGATGAAAAGTTGTAAGGGAAGATACTTTTCTATATCTGAACAGTGCCTGACACACAGTAGACATAAAGCAAGTACTCGCTTAATGAATAAAGGAATGAGGATAGTCTCTAAGAGACATATCAGAATATTCACATAAGAGAGCATTACTCATTCTAGCTTAGAATGATATGCTCTGATTTTAAGCAAAGGGAAACATTTTTATTTTATTAAGCCATGAAGTTGTTGGGGATTTGGTTTTCTTGATGAGAGGACTCTGCTGTTGCATGAATGCTAATCCTTGGTATCCAGAATCCCACTCGAAAGAAATACTTAGCACCACAACAATAAGACAAAAGCACATGTAAAGTAAACATTCCAGAGGCCTTCAGAGGTTAAGTGGAAATCTGGAAATAATTATTGTATTGCTAAAAAATAAATAACATATGGAAAATGTAAGCAGTGGGGGAGAATTTCCTCTTCTTAAGCAGGAATTTTTTTTGTTTAAAAATTTGATTGACAAAGAGAATACCTGATCTAAATATGATAAATGTTTAAGCAAAAGAATATCATTACTATTTTGTATTTACTATTCCTGTTGGAATGGATTTTATTTAGAATCATCCCCTGTATGTTAAATTATCCTAGTTAATATTATTTGATGTTCTACTTTTTACACATAACATATTACGTGATTTGATTTATTCTGTAGAAAAACTGAGATTCGTTTTTGCATAAGATCCAATACTCCTAGTGTGATAAAAGAGTAACAACTGGCTTCATTCTGTAGTCTCATTTTGTTCTCTCTCTCTCTCTCTCTCTCTCTTTCTCTTTCTCTCATTATCTTCTAAGCTTCTCTAAGAAGCTGTCTAGACTATCACCACTTCCTCCCCTTGCTCTCCTCCCACAGCAGTCTGGCTTCTGTCCCTACCACTCCACTCAGCCTGCTCCCCCCAGAAACGCTTCCGTGGATCGTTAAATCAGAGATAACATTTTTAGATCCCAGTTTACTTGACCGCTAAAAGCATTTAGCACTACTGACCGCTTCTTGAAGCGCTACCTATTTGAACTCTCTCACTCTATTTTCTTCCTAATTATTTAGCCATTTTCCCCCATCTCTTTTGTGCTTTCTCCCTCCATTGGTTTGTGCGGTTGTTGATTGCAATGTGTCCAGCCCACGACCCAAATCAGAGCACTGGGCTTCATCCTGGGCTCCTCTCTTCCCTGGAACCCTCTTTCCCACCCACTTGTAAGGAGCTGCGCTCTTGCCTCCCATGCAGCCTCAGCAACAGCTCTCAATAGCTCTCTCCAAGCGATTGCCCAGAGGTTCCTAATGAACCACTCTTTGCAGCTAGCCCCCTGCCCTCCATCCTTTATAATATTGCCCCTGCCCTCCATCCTTTATAATATTGCCACCAGCATGACAGCGTCATCTCACTCACTGCCCCGTTAAAAACCATTCACTGCATTACCATTAATTGCGAGCTAAAGCCACAGCTCTTTGAAACTGGCTGCCGTGACAAAGGTCCTTTCTGAGGAATCTGTACACTGTCTCTTTTGCGTCACACACAACACTTCGCTGCCAACCTTCACCTGCCCTCTCTAGGCGCCTATGCACTTGCACCGGGTATTTCTTTCGTTGGGCAACGTGTTCCCTGTTCCCTGGAAGCTCCAATTCATGCTACACTCTTTCCCGGCTGGTTTTCTCCTCTCTTTTCCACTCACTCTACATACTCACAACCTGCCCCCACCCCTACCCCCATAGTGTTTAAATATACTGCTCTCCTGAAGTTTAGGACACTATAAATCCAACTGCTTACGGAACATCAATGGGTAGTCTACCTATTAAATGTACTCATCATCTTGCTCCTCAAATGTAACTCCTATTCTTAGTCTCCTCACAGAAGGCGCTACTGAATTGTCTCCTGCCAAAAATGGGAATCCTCCATTTCCTCTTTCTCCTCATTCCCCTAGCCCCACATCCAATTGCTAATCTGTACTGTTGGTTCCACTGAGTATAGGCTTCAAACTGATCTCTTCCCCTGCACTTTCACTGATGACAGTTCTCTGAGGCAGAACTGTATGCGTTTTCACCACAACATAATCTATGTTTTACTTTTCTTTGCCTCCAATATCTTCCCAGTACCTCAATTCATTATCCTAGAGCCTGCTGACAATCTCTCTCTCCCGCTTTCGCTCTCGCTCTCGCTCAGCCATTGAGTCAAGTCTGATCTATAGTGACCCTATAGGACAGATTAGAACTGTCCCTTTAGGATGTAGATGCTATAAATCTATAGGGAGTAGACTGCTTCATTTTTCTGCGCTGGAGCAGCTGGTCGGTTTGCCACTGACCTCGCTGGTAGTAGTCATGCACATGGGCCACCACACCCCCAGGAGGGCTGGACCTTTGCTCCTCTGCTTGAGAAACCCGTAAACTAGATAAACTAGGCTTCCAGGAGTTGATTCTAAGTTGTTTAGTGACTATGCCTTTTGTTTTTCTGTAAGAGTTGTGTTGGTTTTTTAAAAATATTAAAAACGAGACCAGAACATACTATGACTTGAAAAAATTTAGAGAAAGAAAAGCTAGCAAGTGAACAATCGTTCTACTTATATAACTATCATAAAATAGGAGGTAGAAAACTAATACCTATGATAATAGTTTGATAACTAAAGAGCCATCAATACATTTCTTAAAGAAAAGAGAGTCCTCTCTGGAATACAATGTGAAGGTTTAAAAGCACATGAGCTATTTATTGTTTTGTCATTGATTGTAATTTATACGCCCCAAAACACATACACACATCTAAAATGTCACAGTCACTGAACAGGAAGAAGAAACAGGAACTAACATAAAAGTTCTGTATTTCAACAGCTCCATTCAATCTTTGCCTGCATTCTCCTGTCTTCAGGAGCAGGCGTCAGAGTAGCCTTGAAGAAAATTGATATTTTTGAATCTTGGCAATACTCCAGGGACAACAGGACCAGCAGAGTTTTGCTCCAACAATCCAGGGAATGCAATGGAAGCTTAATCTGGGCACAGTTAATGATATGTTTGTAAAATGCTCTGTTGGTGTTTTTCCTCTCATGTGCTTAAATTAAAATAAACGTATACACTCTGCTGCCTGTGGGATAGCCACACACATGTCCTCTGAGTGCAATGGGAGTCTCTGTTTGCTTGTTTTCCCTGCACATAGTAATTTGATATTAAACATATATGTATATATATAGATCATATTAATAAGGGAGACTTGACTCCTGCCTTCATGGGGCTTATATTCTACTAAGGAGCACTTATTGAGCACTTATTCCGTGCCATGCATTGTGCATGTTCTACCTGAACCACTTCACTGAAACCTTTATGTTCACCACAATGAAATATTAGTGTGGTCATTATTGCACATGCAAGGAAAGAAAAGGTTATGGAACTAAATGCCACATTGCTACTGAGCAGAGATTTAAAAACTTACATCAAGATAATTTATTGCTGAGTCTGTTTCTTGTAGCCAAAAAGGTAATAAAAATCTTTAGTGTGACCAGAAGGACTGACTATTAACTTTTGCCATTGCTTGAAAGCTATTTCTACAATTTATCAATGGGAAAGCCTCAGAACATGTTTCATGATTTTTGCACATGTGGTTCCCTCTCTTTTTAAACTTATTATTTTTTTTAATTTTAGTTGATTCTTTTGGGGGCATGGCTATTGCTACTGCCTGAAAACAATCAAAGTAAAGTCAGTGTGCTAACTCATCATCTGTATTCAGTATAAACTGCTCCTTGTACTTAAGCATTTTCATAAAACAAAGCTTATGCTTTAGACCCCAATAAATGAAAGAGAACTTTAAGATGGGCAGATGTGGAAATAATTTTTGTAGGAACAGAATTATAGTTTCATTAATACAAAAAGATCAAGATCCAATAGTCAGTATGTTGTCTGTCATCTGTTAATACCCATGGGTTCAAATCCTTTTACGCCACTTTCCTTTTTCAAAGAAAGTGAAGAGGTTGAAACAGTATCTGAAGTACATTTATCCTTTCTACTTAAACTTGCATTTGTGAGTAGGTTAATAGTGATTATTACTCATTTTGATTTAGACCTAGTTAAGCTCTCAATGGTTGCTGAAAGGATCATGATGAATGGGTATGGATTTATGTTCACCTGCTGTGTGAGTCAGGTAAACTTCACAGAGAATGAAGCTCCAACACATCCGATTACACCCCTTACAGATGCTCACTGGCAGAAGGCAGAGCAACGCTGGGATCGAGATGGTGACAGAAGTAACTGCTCCCTGGAAGGTTCTGTTCATGATCTTTTTATTTATATTTGTCACTTCCTTCATTTTGCAAATCTCTTTTGGCTTCTGTTCATATCTCTCCCTCTGGCATGAATAATTCTTCCAATTTCAATTATCCTAAACCTCTTCCTCACTAGAAAATTGTACTAAATATCTATGTCCAACCCAGTGAGTTTTTCCAAACGAAGTGAAAACAGGTACACAGTCAGAACTTTGGCACGTGATATTGCACTCTTGAAGAATACTGAAAACCATGTATCCAGTGACGTCACAACAAAAGCATTCACATAAGGTTTTCGTGTATTTTAAAAGATAAATTTGCTTGTGATGGAACTTAAACCAATACTAAAAAGGTGGACTTTTTTTTCTATAGAAAAATTATATTTCTTATCAGAGATCTTTTTGTTTTTCTAGTTTTAAAGCTCCAAGCAAATAGAAAATATTTCAACGACATTTTGCTAAAAATTTCCAAGTTTATACTTTTGACAAGTAGCTGGAAGAGAGATAAATGACAATGGGATAAAGGGGGGCGGGGGTCTCCTCCAAATGCTTGTGCTGGCAGAATTGGCCTGGCAGGGCCACCATGAAGGGGCTTCAGGGAAGCCAGGCACCCCTCAGACACCTATGGGGAAACACCTAGGCACAGTTGATGTGACATCGCACAGGTGAACCTGAACTCATCCAATGAGGTCGGCCAATACACTCAACCATGCACCCTCCAGGAATTCAGGAGGGGAATAAAGGCAGGACCAGGAGGCAGGCTTCCTCTAGGATTTCCTGTTCTTGGTTCCACACCTTGCTTTTACATTCCTGTTCAGGTGTTCTTTTCATGTGGTTTTTCTGCTCTCTCCTGAATTGATCATCTTAAGTCCCCAGCGCACGCCTGGTCCCTTCAAGGCCTTGTATGCTTTCCAGAAACGGCGTGTACTTTTGAGACTGTAATATCTGAAATGTTCCCTTCCCTCGTAAAAGTTACTTGGATTTACAAAAGTGCATCTGTCGCATGAATTCTTTCAGTCTTGTGAAGCCTAACATATTTGGTGCGCGTGACTTGGGTCAAATCTCCAGAATCCATCCACCTTTGAAGTAAGGTGCAAACCTCTGCCTCACTGCCTCACTCTTTCTCTTTCGGTGCACACTCTCCTTTCAGACTTCATCTCTCACCACGTGAGCAGAAGCTGAGGCGCTCGGGCAGTGGGGACTTTCTATGTGTCCGACCGAAACCACCAGGCTTGCAGTTTGAAACCACCAGCTTTCATAGGAAGGAGAAGGGGCCTTCTCTCAGACTTGGCTATGGATCATATGGGATTCAGCCCTGCCCTGTGGAGTGACCGCCAGTGAGAGCTGACTTGCAGCTCAATTCACCAGAGCCACATGTAAATGCCAGTAACCTCATGCTCTGAAAAGATGGCTGCTGAAGCCCTTCGCTCCTCCCCAATGTGTCTGTCTGCCTACTCTCCTATGGAATTGGGGCTTCCCTAAACCCCCCTTTCCTGTGATGCTGCTGGAAAACCGCTGCCTGCAGGCCCTGCTCTCAGTTCCTGAGGAAACTCTCCCCCTTCCTTTGCTTTTCTAGCACGCTTCACTCCGGGCTGTTGCTTTCCTTGTAACCTCCAAACTGCTGCGCACCATTGTTGTTGAAATGTGATTGTGTCTCTGTGGGAAGCCCGCTCCTTCCTTGACTTCCAACATTTTGCAGAATAGCTGGACACGTGACCCTCTGCTGATTCATTGCCAAGATGGCGTCTCAAGATGGTGTCTCTTGCTCCACCCACTGGCCCAACGACTGTTCCTGGGGAATGGGTTTCCAGTTCCTATGGGTCCCACCCATTTCTCTGGTCCTTCCTGGTTTCTCCGAGCATACTTCCTCCACTGTATTGAAAAGCCAAGTGCCAAAGAATGCCTAGATTTCTTGAGCTAAGCTGTTTGGCTTTTGGTGTTTTGGTTGTTGTTTTACCCCCACACCCCTTTTGCTAATCCGGTCATTTCCAAGACTGCTCAAGAGATTTTTTTAAGCACCATTGCCTCCTGCCTCTATCATGGATGGGTCCGTACACCGGGCAATTCACATCCTCAATACAATTCCGCTGGGTTAGTAGATACACAGCTAGGATTCCAGGTTCCCTAACGTTGACTGCATTCAGATTGAACCACTAGAGAGGTTCGTCTACCCTTTGAATGTCCTAGTCGGTCATCCATAGCCTGTGAACCCCTTCGAAGGTCCTGAAGATGCATCCATAGTCAGTGGTACCCTAGTGCCTGGCTTGTTGTCTAGAGAACAGCCGGGGCCTAGCCATCAGGGTCCAAACACCACCAAGGACAGAGATTCTGTCTGAGGCCCTCAGTTTCCACGTGTGCCAGAACATCTCATTAAGAACCCGGGGTGTGGGGCAATCTAACCTTTTTGCTGTTTTGTTTTCTAGATGGGTAACCAGGAGTCCATTCCCAGGGAACACCTTTGTACTGTATCCTGTCTAATTACCCTAGATTTGAATTTCAGATGCTACAGATATGGAAACTAATGTTCTTCTGCAACTACATTTGGCCCAGTACATTCTTAGTCAGTGGTTTTCAACCTTCCAAATGCCATGACCCTTTAAAACAGTTCCTCATGTTGTGACACAGCTGCCCGCCTCCCCCTCCCCTCCCCCCGCACCCCGCAACCATAAAATCATTATTGTTGCTACTGTAATTTTGCTACTATTATGAATGGGGCAATCTCTATGGAAGGGTCGTTCGACTGCCAAAGGGGTCGCGACCCACAGGTTGAGAACCACTGTTCTAGGTGCTAGGCAATCCTGGCCGAGGATGAGCACACTCTCCCTCCGTACTCTGATTCAGCTAAAGCTTTTCTTTAAGGGCATGGTAAAGTTGGTGAAGTCAGCTTCGTGCAAGCATTTTTCCTCTAGAGAAACGGGGAAGGCTTTTGTTCCAAAGGTACCTGGGTCCCTATCAAGGGCCAAGTGCCTGAGGCTGAGACTCTCAGCCCCAGCCCAACTGTACCGTGTGACTGGACCTGTAGAACCGGTGGTGGACGAGGTCCTGTTAAAATTCTACCCTTGGTAGAGGCAGCTGGAGAATTTGATCACCTGATGATTCATCAACCTTTCGCCCTAATTGATCTCAAGCAGACTAAGAGCAACCTAGGCAGTTACACAGACAATCCAGAAACGTGCAGTGATAACGTTCAGCCCCTCGTCCAGGCCTATGAGTTGGCCTGGAAGGATGGAATGATAATTCTAGGACTGACTATGAAGACTTTGAGGTAGAGCAAGTACTAAAGGAAGCTAAGAGATTCTCCCAGTAGACATGCTGTCAGGGTGGCAAAAGGCCATCAACTGCACTAAAGTAGCAGCCATTCCCAGGAGCCTAATGAAAGCTTCTTGGAGCCTGTAAGCTTCTTGGAATGGCTGACAGAAGCCCTGACTAAACCCCCCACGCGAGATGGAGACTCATATGAAGGCCAAACCCTTCTAAAAGACAAATGTCTCGCACAGAAGTTAGTGCAAGCGCCTGAAGGAGCTACCCTAGGAGAGACGGTCACTCGTGCCAGTGCCGCCTTTTACAATAAGGATAGAGCGCAGGAGGCTCGGGCTCAGGAGACGCAGAGGAGGAAACTCGCTGGCATCCGCAGGCACGGCCGCCATTGCTAACCCACACCCATCTACTGCTGCCCAGCTTCCAAAGAGCCTGCGCGAGGCACTGAGTGCCATGCATGCTGTCGTGCGGGCCTTCGGGCGAAGGATGGCCCTCACATAAACAGGCCTCCACGGGGGCCATGCCATCCCTGCTAACAAAACAACCCCTAGGCAGCGCTCTGTCTCATGGGGAAAACCCAGAAGGGCAAATCTGCCGCTGCTACCTGGACCGAAGCAGCCCCACTGGACGGCCCAGCAGCGAAAGACTGCTGCTAGTGGTCTGGACCCCGGTTGGGCTGGGATGTGGCAGGTAAGTCGGACATTTCCCCCACTTGGTGCTGTCTGCTCTCCCCTACCTCCTTGCTCAGACTCCAAGAAACACCTGTAGTTTGGCACTAAGTACAACTTAGTGTGTCCACGGTGCCTAGAGATCACAATCCTCAGGGCAAGTAAAGAAAATCAACCAACGCTTAACGCTGCCCACTGGTGCCTTCCTGGAGACCTCATTCTTATCAAAACTTTGAAGGATGGAGCCCCCAATTCCCACCTGCAGCCACTCTGGAACGGTTCTGTCCTAGTAATTCTCTTTACCCCCACTGCCAATAAAGTCCCAGGACAAAGTGCGTGGATCCACCGTCCATGGTGAAGCTGTCGGCCAGGGTCCCTCAGACGCAGATCAAACAGAGCAAGAGCAGGACACATGTGCACCACGAGACGGTGCCTCTTCGGCAGCCTGAGAGAGAAGCGCTCTGCCGTGAACTTTACCTCAACCCACACCGGTCTTGAAGCGAGCAAATGGCGATACAATTCTTGTGTTTAAAGTAAGCTTGCAGGCTATGCCTGTCAAGGCAGTGTTAACACTTGCTGAGATTTCCTCTGGAATCTTCCAGTGTGAACGGAACCCACACTCCCGTGGGCATGGCTATCCCACAGCTCTTGCTGCTGCCTTAGGGAAACTGTGCACTTGCTTTGTCTCTTGTAGAAGTCAGCAGGTTACCGAGGACACTGAGCCACGGTCACCATCATGGAAATTTTGAAGCCTCCTCTTGTCTAAATCTGGATTACAGCCTAGCATAAAATATATCTAATATTTCATTTTAATTTTGCTCTTTCCAAGAGCTAATTTTTTAGCAAGAAACATTGAAATATATAAAAGTAAAAAATGGAAATTGCTACAGCTAAATGTTTCCGGAGGATAAATTAAGTTGTTATATGATATTACATTGTCTCAGCATATAGTCATTGAAGTTGGATCTCTGCTGATGCTTTATCATTTCTTAATTCTGGCATAAGAAGATAAGGTATGTTCTTTTAAATTTCTTTTATCTCCTGCATACAAAATTTAATTTTTTTATTATTTAAAATTTTTTCTTCGTTTCACCTATTTTCATTACCTTAAGGAAAGAAAAAACTGAAATTTGCTTCTGTGCTTGTGCATTGTCAAATAAGTCTAATTTTATTATATCATATTTTAAAGTAATATCCCATTTATACTTGTAATACTGATGTCATTAAAATTGTTTTCCTACTTCTTTATACTAAGACTTTAGCATTTTATTTCCCTCTATTTTAATAAATCCAGATTTCTTCATATATTTCTAAAAATAACAGACACCAAATGTATTTCTGTTACTGTCATTATATCTTTCTTTCTTTGTTTTTATCCCATAGATCACCTTGTCTTTTTCCACAGAGCTTCCGTGAAAGATTGACCCACTGCTCTTGAATAATTTCTGACTCTTAGGAGTCAGAACTCTTCTTGAGGTTTCTAAGGCTTTATATCTTTTCAGAAGTCACCTTCACATTTCTCTAAAGGAGTCCCTAGTGGACTCAAACCCATGACCTTGTTATGCCACTAGGATTGTTGATAGATTCAGTAAAAATGATTTTAAAAAAAGACTTTAGGGGAAGGAGAGTAAGGATGGCTAGGTGGGCACAAAGCATGTAAGGTCCATTAATCTATTCTGCAGGATACAGTAACACAAGACATTGAACCTTTGTTAAAATTCACAGAGCATCGCTCATCTTAACTATAGACTTTGATCAATATTCATCAATATTGGTTCCTCAGTTGTAAAAAAAATTCCATCAATGCAAGATGTTAGTAACAAAGAAACTTCACAGGAAATAGAGTAGTAATATTGGAAGGCTGAACTCTTTACATCATTTTAATGTAAACCTAAAAGTGCTCTTAATAATAAAATCATTTTAAAATTACTTCTGATTATTGTAACATACAAAGTCTGGCAACAGAGGTATTTTTTCTGTTTAAATTAGGGAAGGATGACTTAAAGCAGGTGATGCATGTACTATTCCATCCTTGATCACCATGGTGTGGCAGTGACATAATATACTGTCAACTTGGGTGAAGGGGTGGAGTCTAGCCTGTCAATCAGATCATAGTCAATGAGGCCTTCTGTGTGGGCATGGCCTTCTCCTGAGGATTCTGGGAACACCTGTCTTCCTCCCTGGAGGTGGGACACACACTCTTTTTGCGCAATGCATTCCTGTTGATGAGCCACATGGAGCTATGCTGATAGAGTCAGAGCCCTGGAACTGGTGGCGCCACATAGAGACCCACACCAGCACTAAGATGTTTCTACTGCCACTAGATCCACAATACTTTCCACCCACTGGCCTGTGCTCTTCCTGAAACTGGCATCATTGCATGTGTTGCATGAGTCTGAAGAGGTATTTATAGACTATTATTGGACATATGGGCTAATATTGGACTTATGAACTTGATCTAGACTGAGCTGGGATATTTTCTCAATATATACTTGCTCTTTTATAGAAAGCTCTTTTTTATACACATGAGTATCTATGAATTTATTTCTTTAGTCAACTCGAACAAACACACATGAAGAATGAAGGCAGATAAAATAGCCCCATATGTGTTGGTATTTTTTAGCAGATGTCCCTATGCTGGTGGCACAGTGATTTAAGAGTTAGATTGCTAACTATCAGGTCAGCAGTTTTAAACCACCAACCACTTTGAGTGAGAAAGATGAGGCTTTCCATTACCTGTAAAGATTTACAGTCTTAGAAATCCACAGAGACAGCTCTATTCCATCCTATAGGGGCACTCTGAGTCAGAAGTGATTCAGTGACAGTGAACTTCAGCTTGAAAAGGGGTTTATGGGCAAATGCTAGCCTGTCTCTAGGATATCAGATGGATATTTTTTCTCTTGTTGTTGTGCTCTAAATGCTTCTCATTATATGAGTAAGCTTTGGTGATGCTGTTGGGTAAATAATGGACTACTAGTCCCAAGGTTGGTAGTTCAAACCCTTCAGGTACTCCCCAAAGAAAGGTGAGGCATATACATCTGTCCATAAAGATGAGGTAGGTATATCTGCCTTATTGGGAACCTTATATATGGTCCCTATGGGGTGGGATGGACTCATGACAGTGGGAGGTACTATTTAGCAACCTCATATATTATTCTGAGCTAAAAAATGTGTGCCTGACCGAGGACCTGGATACTCAGTAATCTCAGATTTGCCCCCCGTGTCTCCTGTACATCTTAATTCCATGTGCCCAGGAAATGACTCATAGCATAATACTGGTAAGACCTCTGATTGAGAAAACCCTGATTTCACTCTCCAAGCCTTTGTTTTAGCTCTAAAGTGATAGCAAAGCCAAAACCATTTCTAATAAAAATCAGAAAGCATTCTAGAATAGTATTTGATAGTTAGGATCTGTGTGTCTTATGTAATTTAACCTTCTCACCAACCTACCAGACAGCTGGTATTATCTGCACTTTGGGGGAAAGAACGGAAGTTTCAAGAAACTATTAATGTTAGAAGAATAAGCACTGTCATGAAAACGATTAAGTTGCAGAGATTGAGCGTGCCCTTGCCCTCGCCATTTAAATCCACACCGGACTCTTTGAAAGTGCCAAACCCCTGCAATCCTTTGTCTAGGATTTATTTTTCCTAGTGGCCACAGACTGTTCTATATGTCTTAGGACAGTCTAGAGTTCAAGAGAATTAAGGGTCAGCAGGGAACAACCTTCAGCCAATGACTGGCAGGTGTTGACTTATAAATGCCTCGGCTGCCTTCCTTCTCAGGAATAATGACTGTGAGACCTGTGCCCTGCATTGGCTCTCAAATATACCCAGAGGTCTCAAGCTTCAGTTGTCCACAGTAGTAAATTGCTAGATAACAAACCAAACCTTTTATTGTCTGCCTTTCCTGTCTGTCTCGCTTCCCACTCCTTTCACATTTCCTGAGGTTACCCAATTAAGTGACTTGCATTCACATCTTCGTCTCAGGGAACCCAAACCAAGGCAGGCATTCCCGTATTTTCATTTTGCAGCCTAAGAGCTAAGGAACCCCCACCAAGAAAACATACACTAATGCTTTAGTGAAAATTCAGGGCTCTGTTGAAAACACTCATAAAATATTCCCTTTATATGGGACATAATTTTAATACATTCTATGCCTTTTCTCTTATAAAATCTTCACACCAACCTTATAAAGGAAGAGGACCTATTACATCCCTCTTTGGAAAGCGTGCGAAAGACATGAAACCTGTGCACGTGTTGAGCATTTCCAGAGCAGGGAGTGCCTAGCCACAAGCGCTGTTGATGGGCTTCTTTCACGATTGCTGCGAGGAAACATCACCACAGACTTAGTGAGTATTATCTAAAGGTTCTGGATGTCAGAAATTAAAACAAAAATAGGTCTGATGAGCTGAAACCAAGGTATCAGCTGAGCTACATTCCTTCTGGAGGCTTGAGGAAGATCAGTTTCCAGGTCTTTTCCGGGATTTAAAGGCTAAGATGAGGCATATATATCTGTCCATAAAGATGAGGTAGATAAATCTACCTTATTTGGAACCCTATATAGGGCCCCTATGGGGTGGGATGGACTCATGGCAGTGGGAGGTACTATTTAGAGACTTCATATATTATGCTGAGCTAAAAAATATGTGCCTGATCGAGGACCTGGATACTCAGTTATCTCAGACTTGCCCCCTGTGTCTTATGACCCCTCTCTCCATCTACAGAGCACATCATCCAATGCCTTGTCACATACCCTTTCTCTGACTTTGATTCTTCGGTTCCTTCTCATTAGAGCACATTGGGACAATCCAGCATAACCAAGACCATTCATTTACTTACAATTACAAAGTCCCTTGTACGACATAAGGTGAAATCGTCACAGATGCATCGGGGATTAGTACTTGTGCACTATGGGGGTGTGAGTACATGGTGTTCTAACTATTATATTATACAACTGTAAACTATAAAACATCCTAGTCTTATGGGAATAATTCATGTTGGCTGATTTATTTTATAATTGCATATTATCAAAAGGATTATTACCAAAAGTTGAGTGACCACTGTCTGACATTCTGACTTGACAGCAAATGATTATACACCCAATTGCATATTTTCTTTTTACTTCCCTAATTTAGTTTTACATTTTCCTTGCTGACAGGAAGCCCTGGTGATGCAGTGATTAAGTGCTGGGCTGCTAACTGAAAGGTTAATATTTTTACTCACGATGAGAAAAAGATCTGGTAGCCTGCTTCCATAAAGATTTTAGCTATAGAGTTTTGATTTACTAAATATATTAATATTTCCAGATCTAACAAAGAAATATCTTTACAGCAAGTCAATATTTGGCTAGTTATATCTCAGAAATTTGTATTGATGAATTTATACTCCTTTAGCTTTATCTCAATTATAATTTACTTTTCTCATTAAACTCTGATCCATAAATACATAAAATATGGCACTCTAAATTATTAATGTTGAGCTTATATTAGGTCTCAGTGAAGTACTGAAGTTCCATGAATTTTGTTTACTCTTGTTAATTAGCTGTGTATTTTTTTAGAATTTAAAATAAACAACTTTGATGTCTCTCATTATAATTTAGAAATTGGTGAAATCTTTATTGGAATGATTTTTAAAAAGGGAAATTTTAAGTCTATACATACTAAAATAAATGAATTAAGATTTATTAAAATTTTTACAATTTAGTTTACTTTTGATACCTTACGAAGACTTCCTTTTATTTCCTTACTAATAAAAAACAAAATAAACAGTATTCAGGCCAAAGTATAAGAATGTTCAAGAGTAGCTAAACTGAATCTTGTTTTGAGTTCCAAGAAAAAGCAAGTTAAATCAGCCCATTATGCTTTTACCAGTGACCATGACGATCCTGACCAATGGAGCAGAAAACAACATGGGAAAAGGACCTGGTATCATCTTCCACTCTAGTTACAGTACTGATGTTTGCTAACCAACACCCCCGTAACCTGAATTACAATCAGATTTATAATAATTTCCCTCCCCTTCGGGAGTCTTCTGGGACTCATTTAGAAAAAGTAATCCCTCTTTCCTCTCTGTGTTAACAATAGCAAAACCAAAACTCATCTTTCTACTTGCAAAAGACCTGTGTCAGCATATTGTGGCGTAACTTCAGTGGCAAGCAGAGGCAGCAGTGTACCCCCTCTTTCCTTCCCTCCAGGCCAGGGGCTCTGCTCCTTATACTGTCAGACCAGTGGTCTATGGCACCTGGCTCAATGTTGCTGTTAAGTGCCGGTAAATCAATTCCAACCCATGATGACCACATGTACACAGATGAAAACACTGCCCAGTTCTACACCATCTCACCATTTTTCCTATGCCTGAGCCAATTGTTGTGGCTACTGTGTGAATCCGGCTGTCGAGTGTCTTTCTCTGTTTTGTTGTCCCTCACTCTACCAGATCGAGGACACGGCCTCTCTTGATAACTTGTCCCAAGTACATGAGATGAAGTCTTGCCATCCTTGAATCTAAAAAACATTCAGCTATACCTTTCACGAGGTATAGTTGGTTATTATTTTGGCAGTCCATGGATCTTTTAATAGTCTTTGCCAGCACCATAATTCCAATGTATTGATTCTTCTTTGTTCTTCCTTACTCAATGGAAAGCACTAATGCAAAACTGGGGAGAAAAGGCTATAAAACCTGAGCACTGCAAGGGAGTCCAGACAAAGTGTTACAACATAAAGTGCTCCCTAAGATTTGATGGAATTGCTAACCTGCCGTACAGAAATAAGGTCTTTTCCAATGTAGACATGTTGGTGCTTAATATGTTCCTGTGAAATTCAGAAAAATTAGATATAAGAGTCAATCAGCATTCTCATGCAGAGGAGTTTCAGGGAAGAGAAAATATGTCCAGGGGGCAATTTAACACCGACAAAACACACAACACTGATCTCAGTCCTACCTCAAAAATCCCAATAGACTGGTGTACGTACAGGCGCATAGACGAGAGCTTTAAATATACAGAACTCAGGATAAACAACCCCCCTCAGAAACAGTAACGGGAGTAGCTATTCTAGGAGAGTAGGGGAAGGAAAGGGGGAGAAAGAGGGAACAGATATGAAGGATGGCATAATAACCTCCCTCGGGGAAAGAATACCAGGATAATAGATGAGGGGATAGAATGGGCAGTGTAAAATCTGTATAAATAATAATAACAATGCATAATATATAAAGGGTTTTTGGGGAGGCAGGGTGGGGGAGGGAGGGTAAAAAAGAAGAACTGCTTTCAATGGTCTCCAGAAGAAAGATAATGTCAGAAATTATTGATGTCAACAATTGTGCATATCTGCTTCGTATAAGGGATGTATTGATCACTATGATATATGTAAGAGGCCCCAATAAAATGATTAAAGGAAAATTAGTCTATCAGAACATTTATTATTTAGCTGATTTGGCTCACTATGAGCACTAAAATTGTTTAAGACCAAAGGAAAGTTCCCCTGGGAAATGTGTTCCATATATCTCCTGAATTCTACTGAATAATATACAGATGTAGAATATGAGTGTGTGTGCATGTGTTTATGAAGGTCTGAAGAAAACTCATTTTTTTCTCACAAAAGAAATCCTGGAAATTCTACTAAGAAAATGGTTTCTTTGTGGTAAGATGTGTAGCGTTTTCTTCTTCAGTCAGTTTCTTCAGACCTTCCATGTTCTGTAAGTGTAGGTTTAGCTTGGGGAGTTCTTGCATCAGTGTCTTTGTAACCATGTGAGTAATTCTATCTCTGCTAGTAAAATTCCTCAAATTCACTGGCCACAAAATTTCAGAAAACAATTCTATCAGGCTTTGGTTATTGATATATTAAAAAAATGTTGGCAATCACATTACTTGTCACCATCTGTGTGCACTGCCCATGGCACTCTCTAAATCCTAGCCCTTTTATGTCACTGCAATATCTTCCATGACCCAGTCTATCAGTGGTCAAATTATTATTTTTAAAGCTTCCAAAGAACATTTAACATTTTTATACATCTTATTTGAGAAAATTCAAAGACTAAACTTGGTACCTTCAGCAGTTTTGCCTGCATGTCTTCCTCTTTGACATTACTCAATCCTCTGGCAACCACAGATATTTTTTCCCTCATCTCTTAAACCTCGGATTTAGCATAATACTTTGCATATACTGAGCTACTAATAACAAAATGCTGAATGAATTGGATACATTTTGTATCATAGGCATGAGAAGAAAGAGAATGATCCCTTTTCTTTAATGGACTTGATCAAGTGAAATAAAACAGTAAGCAATAAAACATCGCGGTAAGACAAGTATCTTTATTTTCTTATTGGTCCCAGTATTAGGGGAACATTGATTCTCTAATGAAAGTATATCCTAGATAGGTCCAAACTTTATCTGAGAGTTCTGTGTGGCTGTTGAGATGAATGAATCCAGTGTAGAAGTAGAGTCCCATGAAGAGACAGTTGGGGCCAGACGTGGTGAAGAGTGTCGGAAGGTGGAGGCTTGGCTGGCTTCTGCCCCATCGGAACCTCCCTTGGGAAGATGTGGAGCTGGCTTCCCTCCCCCTTGTGGAAATATCAGAGGTCGATATTTCCCCCTGCTATGTTTGCAAAACAATATCAATAATTTCTTTTCATATACTTAGAGAGATCCTCAAATAAAAATGAGTCAACTCCACTACTCTTTTCTTCTACCAGAAGCATAATCCTGCCCCCCCCTTTTTTTTTGGTAATGTCACATAATTAAACAAGCATTTAAAGTTTTATTTTGTTTGTTTCTTATTTTATTGGAAAGGTATTTTGTCTTTCTCTTCATTGATTCCACAGCTTACTACAATTAGATTTCCCATAATGATAGGATGTGGTTGGTAGAGATATATGACTTCATCCATTATAATCACTAGCATGCCATTTCCCAAAACAAAACATTTCAAGACATCAGTAAAGCTATGCCTGTTTATTTTTTTTAAAGATGTCTTCATGCATGCCTGTCTGAAAATGCTGACTACATCATAATCTTTTCTGCGACTGTTTTGCTTGTAAGACAACCATAAAAACTGTTTTTGGTAGCTATCTATGCATATATATGTGTAGGAAGGTATATGTGAGAGCATGTACATGCATTTTATATGTACTGACACCAAAAAAAATAAAGAACCCCTTTTGCCATTGAATCTATTACAACAATTAGTCTTTAGGACGGAGTAGAATTGCATCATGGGATTTCCAGGGCTATAAACTTTTGCAGAAGGAGACTACTACATTTTTCTCCCTCAGAATGGCTGTTGAGTTCAAACTGCAATTTTTTTTAGCTAGCAGCTTAGTCCCTAACCATAGCCACCAGGTCTTCAGATTCATCTGTAGGCATATTTATATGCATGTATATGTATGCTCCGCATATATCTATATTTCTATTTCTCTATCTATCTCTATATAGAATTAAGCACATTAAGGGCATGGTTATGAAGATTCCCCAGACATATCCAAAAACTCCAAGAATTGCTTACTGGGTTTAGAACCACAGTCTCATAAGACAACGTAGTCAATTGACATAAATAGTTTACAAATTGGATGTCTTATCCTCTCATTTTGTAAGTTGCTATGAAGTCTTGAAAGTGTGCAAGCTGCCATTTAAGGTACAAATATTAGTCTCTACTCATCTGGAGCAAAAGAGAAGGAAGAAAATAAAAGACTTAAAGGAGAAACTAGCCCACCAGACTAATAACCCACGCAAATGAGGGGCTCTTCTAATTGGAGACCAGAAGAACTAGGTATTGTCCACTGACTACACCCCGCTACTGTGGCCATGGGCACCGCAGAAGGTCCCAGGTAGAATGGGAGAAACAAATAGGTCAACACTCACATTTCTTAAATATGCCAAATCTACTGGACCAACAGAGATGAGAGGAATCCCTGAGACAATTTCCCTGAGGTATCTTGGCCGCAAGTAGTTGAACAAGAAGGTACTTATGGAGGTCACTTTTCAGCCAAATGATAGATTGCTTTATAAAACGAACAGTATCCTGCTGCCTTACGAAGGCAACTATATGAGACCAAAGCGAGGTCAATGGAAACAAAACATAAAGAATGGAGCTCATGAGAATGCTGGCACATTGCAGAAACTGCAACCAGTATCACAGACCAAGTTACATATAATTAGTCAAACGGAGGCTTAATTTGCTGTGACATTTTTACTTAAAACTCTACACACACATCACTATCTGTGCTTAAAGCACACATGTGTAACTTTTCTTAGTCAAACTAAGTAAAGTAGTAACATTTAGCGATATTATTTTTTTAGCAACACTAAGAAAATAGGAGAACACCCAAGGGTTGGGTTTTTAAATATTCCCATTTGTCCAATGTTTGTTGTTCTCTCATTTTGGCAGCTAGACCTCTGAGGCTTTCTGTTGTGATGAAACCATGGTATATTTTACAAAGAGAACTGATCTGACAGACTAGTGAAAATTGGCATATAAATAGCTAACTTTTCTATCATTTGTCTAAATGGGTTGCACTCTGATGAAAATTAGTATATTTTATTACTGGAGTAGTTTTTACTATATTGATAAAGAAGGGGGCTTCAAAACACTCCTGGGATCAAAGAATAAGGACTTCTACCACAAACTCTTTGAAGTCCCCTCACATAATAATGACACATTTCACATAAACAACTACATAAATGCTGTCAAATCAAAATTTTCAAAACCTGACTTCCCAATTAAACACTTATGTTTTGTTTCAATTTTTCATTGATGCATATGATACAGACACAACATGGCATTTGATTAGGGTTTAACTATTTGCTTGCTCAGGTGTGTTAGGCTGGGTTGACTAGCAAAAAAATTCCAGAGACCCTAATATATGTAAAAGAAAGAGCTTTCCATCAAGAAATAATCTAAAATCCCAGCCCGGCCCAACTCAAATATACCGGTCTGATACTAACCCATAATTTGCTCTTCGATTCACGCAGCCATATACAATGATGTCGATGTAGGAAGATCACCATGGTGGGTAGAGTTGAGTGGATCCAATGGCAGTGGCCACATCTAGGGCTCGTGTAGGTCTCAGAGTGGCTCATCAACAGAAAGGTGAAGGCAAAGGGAGAGAAGGCAGCTGCCAAAGAGCCATCATCTTGGTCACACCTCCAAAGAAGGACATCAAACTGAAACTTGATTGACCCATATCTTTTTACAGGAGCCATATTGGCACCAAAAAACCTATCTCATTTGGCATAGGGTAACATGTTATTAGCATCTCAAAAATGTAGACATGTAGGTCTTTTAGCAATTGCTTTTCAAATGCTATCTTTCATGGTATAATAGAATGAAAATGGTTACAAAGTCTTTACAGCTCTTCCCGTGGAGAGATAGCGCTTTTTTTCTGGAAAAGGAGTCCTGGTAGGAGAGTGGTTATATACTTGGCTATTAGCCAGAAGGTCAGCAGTTTGAAGCTCCGGGAAAAAGAGAAGTCTTTCAACTCCCATAGTTTCAGTCTCTGAAATGCACATAGGCAGTTCCACCGTGTCTTACAGGATCTCTGATTTGGAATGGCCTCAATGGCAGTGAGTTTCTGGAGTTTGAATATGGGATGGCCTAGTTACTTGCCTGACCTATAGAACATAACATGCTGGGACTTCTGATCCTAAATACCAAAAAGTCTTGCAACTTTCTTAATCTTTCCAAAACTCTGCCTCTGAAAAGCCAGAGATATAAGAAGTTTGATTGGTATAAGACCACCATGCTGGTTAAATTACTGGGCCATGCTCCAGTCAGTGTTAGCTGATTCTACCTTCCAGTCACCCCTCTCTAGTCACCAGAGTATGAGTGAGGCAACATTGGACCTTCTAGACCAGTTCAATCACTAGCTGATCGCCACCAAGTAACCTTACTTAATACCAGATGAAGCAGAAGAACCAGCCAGCTAAGTTCTACCCAAGTCCCTGAGCCACACCATTATAATATATTAAAAGGTTAGTTGTCTTAGGCTGCTCAATCTATGGGACAATTTGTTAGCGGCAGTAAAAAGCGGAAACACGCAGATCTTCTGGTCTCACTTATAGGCATATAAAGGTGATTGAATTTTATTGAAATTATATGAAATTGTATTTTAATCTGTTTGCGTTAAAGAATGCCATTGCTTTAATTTTTGTTAAGCCTTCAACTTTGTTGTTCAAACATCCTTTCTTTCATTTGAAGAAAGTCGACATTTTGGGCAGTCTTGGTGAACGTCAGCTGCTTCTTGCTGCCAAAGGTTTAGATCTTTATTTTACATCCCCTAACTAGTCAAGGGGTAGCACCTCATCCTTCAGTAATTCTTCCATGTCTTTGAATCTTGAGTTAGTAATATATGGACATGACAATAGATAAATTTTCTAAAACATAAGTATGATCAAATTTTCCTTGTAAACATCTTTTCAAATTCCAAAATCATTACCAACAAGTCAATTCTGATGCACAGTGACCTACAGGACAGAGTAGAACTTCCCTTGTGGGTTTCTGTGAGTTTCCTTATGAAATTAGAAAGTCTCTCTTATCTTCTAGTCAGTAAACATTAGATTAAGCTAAATTTCAAGCTTGGTGTAAACATGGTCTTTGTTTTCTATTCTTTTTTTTGCTTCTCCAACGTTATCTCTCAGCATTTCCAAGAGTCTCTATGTAGTAATCATTCTGGACAACTGGCTGTTCATCCCAATCTCTTAAACTAAATATGAAGGTAAATATGACAACTAAATATGAAGGTAAATCTAAATGTCTTGCTGCTAAATCCTATAAACTCCTATTAAACAAAACAGCAAAATATGAAACCATTACTTCTCAACATCGTCTAAAAAAACCTATTTACTTCCCCCCCAAAAAAAGCCTACTTACTTCCAAAAAGAGTTGTCATCTTGTTCATCTTTCTCTGAAGGATTCCATCTCTTCTATTTCCAGCACATCCAAATGGACATCCTCAAAGAACTCACATGTTCTTTTGAGCTTGGGAAACAAAAGGAAACCTGAGTGAGCAAGGTTAGGGCTGCAGAGGCTCAGAGGCTGGTTTCCCAATGGGACCCTAGTGGGACATTCCTTACAACCCTCAAAGAATGAGCAGGGGCATCATCTAACAGTGTGGGCATCATTTTACTTTCCCTTTCCTAACCAATACAGTTTTCCCCTAATTAAATCTTCACCATAATCAATCCCTATGGTTTCTTGCATCCTTGAGGACACTTTTATCAAGATTACTCCATTGAGGTTCCAAAAAACAGTCCCCAGATCCTCTCAGTTGACTAGTCTTCAACTTAACTGGCCCAGCACACCCACATTGGAAGCTAATGTTTGGATTGCATCGGGCTCGCACTGGATCCAGCATCACAACCACTTCCATCAAGTCAATTCTGACTCCTACTGACTCTCCACAAGATTTATGAGCTTGTGAAATTTTAAGGGAGCAGATATCTGTATTTTTCTCTCACAGAACAGCTGGTGGTTTGGAACTGCATGCCTGTGGTTAGCAGTCTACAATTTACTGGACAGGGCTGACTCCAAGTTTTATCCTGGCTTATGATTCATTTCATAAAATCAGCTTCATCGGTCCCTCTCTTTCTTAGAAGACTGACTGATAGAAAGACCAGCTGTGTGAGCTAGCTGAGTTTTGTGCAACGCTTTCTGCACTCCTGGCTGAAAATGCCAAACCAACTTTAGTAGCGATGGCATCGAATGTAAGCCTATATTTTCATTCCACCAGTTTCTGGACTTCTGCCATGCTTTTATGTGAGGCAACATTCCTATAAACCTGTTTCAAATGTTATAAGGATTTGGAAAGATGTCTACGTGCACTGTTGAACAATTTGATATTAGCCCTAACTCCAAAATCAGTGTTTTCCAAGACACAGAAAAGTTTTTGTTGTTGTTTCTTTTTGTTAGTTGGTTTTTCTAATTTGGAAGACACCCTAATGACACTAAGACAGAGACACGTTTTAACATATTTTATTTTGAATAAACCTGCTGATGCATGAATGAGGATTCTAGTAGTTAGACTTTTTTTACTTATCTGAATGTAAGGAAAATTTATGTTAAAGGCTCAAATTTTTGAAATAATATAAAGAAAACAATGGAAGACTTTTTCATAAAAGAGAAGGTATTTTTATTTGATAATATAGGATGTGTGGGTCTCAGTGGGCCAAAATGAAAGGATAGCATTTCTAATTCACTGATTATGAGAAAACAGAAGTGCACATACAGAGAGGGATATTTTACTTTGAAAAGAAAAGATTTTATTTTTGCCAAATTATACTGTTATATAGAACATGCTAAGACTATAGTTGTTGATAGTTGGGTAGACTTCTAAAAGAAAACACATATTTTTTAAAAATAATTTGTTAATATTCTGTCTTAGGCATTGAGAAATTTCATACACCATTTAAGACTTTGGTTACACGTTGGGCTTTGATCTGCAAGGTCAACAGTTGGAAATAGGTTTTCTACTCCCTTAAGGAGTTACGGTCTCAGAAGCTCACAGGGGCAGGTCTACACTGTCATACAGGGTCATTATGAGTCGGCTTCAACTCAGTGGCAATGAACTTGTTTTGTTCTTTTAATTTTCTTTTACAAAGAAGTATTTTGGAATTTCTCTAGTAGTAAAATTGAGTGAGAAAGGGGATACTACTATGATTGAATGTCCTCATCAGGAACACAGTAGATAAAACCTAATTAAAAAGGAGAAAAATGTGCAAAAAAAATCCTTCAAATTCTTTATAAATCAAGACTTGTGAAGCCCACTGAGACTGTAGAAATCCCCTGAGATCCTTTTCAAACCTTGAATTGAAAATAGTCCCCAAAGTCACTTTCAACTAAGTAATCTAAAGAACAAAGATTGTGCCCATGGACTGCATGAGCATATTCATTTATTTACTTGTCACCAACCAAAGAAACAGCAGCATAGGTGAGAGGTATGGAGTACAGAGAGATTAAATAAACAGAAATTAAACACATAGGAAAGAAATACGAAGAATGTTGACAAAATGTGAAGGTTGTAACAGATCACGAATCATTATTTCTCGAAATGGTAGAATAAGAGCAGGTTTTGAGTGTATATTTTCAACAAAAATAAAATTATATCAAAGCAGACAATAAATAAATAATGAATATGTCCCTCATTTAAAATAACTAAAAGATTGCTCAGCAAAATCCCCAGCATTTGTCTATTAAGTTGTCACAGCGTGTGACTCGTGTGCTGTTGTGATGCTGGAAGCTTTTGGTGGTACTTCACATACCAGCAGGAACACTGCAGGTGGACAGCTTTCATCAGACTAAGGATAGACTATGAAGAGAGACTAGGCTGTCCACTTTGTAGCGATTAGCTTCTGAACACCCTTATAAATAGCAGTGAAACGTTGTCAGAGGTATTGAAAGCCTTCTGGACAGTTGGGGAACGTTGTCAATTATCGTGGCAGAAGATGGGTCCCCAGGTCCTAAGGCAAAATATGACTGAGGAAGAGCTGCCTTTACAAAGTAGAATCAACCATAATGCCATCCATGGAGTAAAACGTTCCAGACCTTCGTCTGCTGATGGGGCACAACTCAGCTGAAGAAACGGGTGCAAACATCTGCCACGAAGTAAATTGTCATGGCCCTGCTAGCCATAATTCCTTATGTGACGTATTGTGATTATGGACTCTACGCCTGGTGCGATAGACTCACTTGGGAGAGAGTTTTCTGCTATCCTAATGGACAAGGTTCGGGTAGGGGAGCTCTGCTCACATAGGAGGTCACTAGTTGAGCCATTAACCACAAAGTTTCTCCTCTGGAGAAAGATGAGGCTTTCTACTCCCATAAAGAAATATTGTCTTAGAAATGCATAAGGTCAGTTCTAGTTTGTCCTAGAGTGTTGCTATGAATTGGAATCCACTTAATGACAGTGAGTTTTGTTTTTGAAGTCCTGCTCTTAGTAGAGGTCATGAACCAAGTTACACCCTGTGTTCCTTGGGAACAGACGCTGGGACTGTGAGTTAGCACAAGAGGTGGACTTCTTGGTCCATGGAGGAGAGGCCAAAGGGTCACGTGGCTGAGAGGCTTAGGACTAAGGGAGACTTGCCCACTAGCTGAGAAGAGGCTTTCCTGGGGCCCAGTAACTGTACAAGTACTGTCTAATGCGCCTGACCTGGAGTAACCTATTAACTTCCCGCATGAGCTCCCTCCCGTAATTGTGAATGCTGTCTGTGAGCTTGGTGTGGCCCCTGCAAAAGTGAACTAACCTAGCATAGTAGTGTCACGCAGGGGAGGCACAGCCGGTATCTGAAGAGATAAAGACAAAGAGAGCTGGAGTGTGGGGGCATGCCTTGCCTCATGGAAACTGGGAAGAAAGATGTGGCCTCAAGCCTTTTACTGTGCATCTATTAATAATCTGAACATGAATGTATAAAGTGTGAATCTTGGAAACTTACAAACCACCAAAACTGAAATAGAACACATGAAGAGTGATATTTTAATATCCTTAGCATAAGTGAACTGAAATGGATTGGTATTGGTCATTTTAAATCAGGCAACCATATCCTTTACTGTGCCAAGAATGACAAATTCAAGAAAAATGAGGTCAAAAACATTTTAAGGTTTGTCTAGAATTCCAATGCTGTCTCTGATGGACTAGTATCTATGTGCATACAAGGAAATTCAGTGAATGGAAATCTTACTGGAATTTATGCCCCAACCACTAAAACAACCTGTGAATAAATGTAATTCTACCGAATTCTTCGTGCTGAAATTGATGGAGCATACAATCAAAAGGCATTGATGATTCTTGGAGACTGGACTATGAAAGTTGGAAACAAAGAGGAAGGAATAGCAGTTGGAACATATGGCCTAGGTGATACAACGGAGCTGGAGATCACCTGATAGAATTCTGGGAGATCAACAACTTCTTAATGCAAATGCCCCTTTGACAACATAAACGGCAACTGTACACAGGAACTTCTCCCGGTGGGATGCACAGGAATGAAATAGATGACTTCTGTGGGTGGAGACCTTGCAATGAAGCTCAACAGCAGCTGTCCAAATAAGGAAGGACAGGGGCTGACTGTGGAATAGACCCTAAGTCGCTTTCAGTGAGGCCACATTAATTCTTTAGGAGTGAGAATATTGAGACTTCGTATTATCAGGAGGTGTCAGTCCCTGGAAGAGGCGCTGGTGCTTGGTAAAGTAGATGGGTAGTGAAAAGGAGGAAAATCCATCAATAATTGCATTGGGAGATTGGCTGCAACAACAGCTCAAACCCAACCATGGTGAGAATGACACAGGACAGGGTTTTGCCTCCCTGCACCAGAGTTGCTGTCAGCAGGAACTGGCTTGGTGGCACTTGACCACAACAAGAGAAATAGGACATTTATTATGTTAGCAGTGCCCCTGTGGGGTTATTGCGTGAGAAGAATGTCATGATTGTGCAGGGGGGGGGGTGTATAATAATTCTTGAACAGAAGAGACCGCAGATGCCCACCTTTTAGTGCCTTCCTAGTGTCTCCTTTTCTGTACATAAGAAATATCATGACTCAACTGAATAAAAGGTGTAGATGATTGTGGGTGCTGTTGGGGGAAGCTTTGGACTGCTAACCACAAGGTTAGTGGTTCAAACCCACAAGTCACTCTGTGGGAGAAAGTCAAGGCTGCCTGCCCTTGTGAAGATGTACAGTCTGGGGAAAGGAAATACTGCCTAGGTCTCTGCTAGCCTTAGTCTCACTGGGCTTGATGGCAGTGGGTGTTTGGGTTAGCAGTTAGCTGCCTGAGCGAGGGCGGTGCAAGCAGATCCCGCAGAGCCAATTCAGAGGCTTCCTGCATTCTGCAGTTCTCACACACAACACACATTTGGTCTAATAGACTTTTAAAGTGAGTCCAGATAAGCCTTTGTGGATCCAAGTTCAGCCGTGCCCTGTCATTACCAAGATTTTACCTCCTAGTTTGGGTTTGTTTTTTTTTTAGGGTTCCCCCCCTTCTAGAATGCATTGCTCAGTGTTTCCTACCCTCTCTGAGGGCACTGTGTCTCCAAATGAGCACTTTGGGGAAAGTTTTACTGTCTTTGTAAATACTGAGGAGACCACACATGAAATAGAGACACCAAAGAATTAATAAGAACGATTTTTTTTACTCAAAACTTGTTGAATCCAGCATTGATCCCATTGCTGGCTCTCTAGTGTATTGAAAGGGGCTGGGGGAAATCCAGAAGGCTTTCATTTTACAATGTTATTGGGTCCCTTTACAACCTACATCCATCAAGCGATTCTGCAAACGCAGCAGATGCACAAAGCATCTGAGAATGCGGAGTGAATGGAACAATGCCTGGGACCCACCAGGGGACGGGAGCTTCACTTCATAATCACAAGCACAAGAGACGTGGATGGAATGAAAGCCATTAGACTTAGAGATGTTTGGGGTTTTCCAATCACTTTATATTTTGGTAAAAGCAAATCTTACTGATGGGTAGTTCCTGTCTCGTGCTGACAGTTGACAAATAAGAATAGCAAGGTCCCATTTCAGAGCAGACAGCGTGGAGCCCTCCTCAAGAGCGTTTTGAAATCAGAGTGACAGAGCTTCACAAGCATTCCTGGCAGTAAAGGATGGCTAGTAATGTTTCCAGAAAACAATCCGCTTGATGCATAGTCTGCCTCTCACACACGGGACCACTCACCCCGCCAGTCCCCACTCCTTGCCCCACCCCCGTTCAGCAAAGATAGGTCTCCTGCAGTCAGACCTTTTGCTCCCTTGATTTCTACACACATGGATGTAAGAAACAATTGTATTACCGTTGCTCGCAAGACCTGCTATTCCCTTGGTAGGCCACTTTGTGGGAGATCTTCCTGGAGAGTCCTCCTAACCAGACATAGAGACAGGTGTGAACTGAAAGCAAACCTTTGCTGTTGTTGTTGTTTCCCCCAAATCTCCAGGGAACTGAGGTAAGGCAACTGAGGAATCCCTGGAAGACACATAGATCTATGTAACAAACTTTGGTCCTGCCCTTCACTTGACGCCCCACTCTGGCTGCAGATATCCTTTCATCGCCCTGAGGTCTCCACTTAGAAACTGGAAATGAAATCGCCAACCAATCCAAACATGGACAGACCTGAATAGAATCGAGTGCTGGCAGTGGAAGGCAGTCCGTGAAGAGTCCGTCGCTGTCATGGAGTCGGTTCTGAGTTACAGCGGCTCCCTAGAGCAGAGTAGAACTGCTGCGCTTGTAGGTGTTCAAAGCTGTGACTTTTCACAGGAGTAAAAAGCCTTGTCTTTCTTCCAAGGTGCAGCTGATGGTTTCAAACTGCTGATCTTGCCACTAGCAGTCCTACTCAGATGTAACCCACTATACCAGCAGGGCTCCTGCAATACATAGAAGCTATTTCTATTGGTGATTTGTTGATATTATGTCATCATTAACTATTTCAGCATCTTGCTGGGGAGTGACTTATCAAAGGATAAACTGGGATTTGATCCGTCTGTACATTAAACTGAATGAAAAAGGGTGGTGCTAACAAGTAGCAGACACGCCCGCTTCCTAACCTGGCTTTGCCCCTACGCAAATGACTTGGGAAAGGAGCTTGTCTCTCAAGTCTCTAATACAGGGATAATAGCCATTCTTACTGAGGGGTTTTTGTTGATGTTGTTGAAGATTAAAGGGGAGTTTAAATAAAGTACTTAGTATTATTTCTGGTTCATAATTAAGTGCTCAAGAAGGGTTAGCGATCATTAACATTATGATTTATCTTGTAATTCAGTTTCCCTGAAGAGAGGCCTGGTAAGAGAGTCCTAAATGTCTGATCCAAGATAAGAAGAGAGAATTAGAGATTTTTAAGTCATTTAAAATCTATCAACAAAGAAATAAAATCAGAATGGGTGGGCAGGGGACAAAAAACCACAGTAACCACAACATTAAAATGCTTTGAGAGATAAAAGGGACAACTTAAAGAGATTTCCTTATTTGATTTATATAGCAAATACTTCATAATACTTATTAGGAGTCAAGCATTGTTTTTTGAACTTTATAAATATTAATGTATATGCTCCCAAAAATTCTCTGAGGCAGATACTGATTGATCTCAAAGCCAAAGAAATTAAGAAGCAGAACCCAAAGTAAACAGGAAGTAAGTAGCAAAACCATAATTTGAAATCAGTCAGCTCTGCTTCTAAATCTACATGTTCATCCATTTTATCATGAGAAGAAAGAGAGTTCCTACTCCGTACATGTTTAAAATGTGTGCTAGACAGGAGGATTCCAGCGAAGGCCTTGCTAGTCTAGAGATTTAGGAAGAGAGGAACACTGACTATAGCAGTTAATGTTTTGGGGGAAGGTACTTGCGCTGGTGCTGGTCGGGGAAGAACCCAGGAACAGGCTTGGACAATCACACAACAGGGACACAAAAGCATGTTATCCCAATAGAAACACACGCAGAGGCTCTTTTGTTGTTGCTCGGTGTGGTCAGATCGGTTCTGACTCATAGTAACTCAATGTACAACAAAAGAAAACACTAGCCAAGTCCTGCACTATTCTCACAAGTGTTGCCGTATCTGAGTCTGTTATTGTAACCAATTATTGTGTAGGCCCATCTCTCTTACTCAGGGTCTTCACCAAATATGAGGTCCTTTTCTGGGGAGGTTTTTTGTTGAAATTAATTGGAGACTTAAATGAATGATAGGACTTTTTAAAGTAACACTACTTTCTCTGAATCTAATCTGTATGAAATTTTGCCCCAAGAATCCGTGTTTCACACACTCAATGTCACTGTCCAGGTCTATTATTCTAAGGAAAAAGCACACTTTGCCTATGTGCTTTGGGTGAGAATAAGAAAGTTTTTTTTTAGTAGTGGAGAATAAGACATTTCTCTTTGCAAAACGTCCTGGCTCTCATATGTCCCCAATATGTCAACATCAAATTATAAATATATTGTAATTTGAACTCTCCAGTTACTGGATTAATCATAGTTTGATCTAGAGTCTAGATTAACCTAAGAGATGGATTGATCATGATTATGTTTTATATTAGATATTGCATTTATAATAATATGCTGAAATAAGACCTCATGCTAAAATATCATTTTTCTCAAAACTCTTCAATATTTTTATAGTTTTATGTAGTTATTGATCAAAGAAACATTATTTGAACTTACATGATGACAAATTTCTAGGGTATGGTACTGGATTCATTATTTTAAGGAACCCTGATGACATAATAGTTAGGGGTTGAGATCCATAGGTTAGCAGTTCAAAACCACCAGTGATTCCATGGGAAGAAAATGGGACTTTCTACTCCTTAAAGAGTTTCAGTCAGAGAAACCCAGAAAGGTAATTCTATGCTGTCCCAGAAGGTCAGTGTAAGGCGGCCTCAACTTGATGGTCAACATGATGGGAAAGCCATGTTGGGCTCATCTTTCCATTAAACACAAGCACATGTACGAAGGGAGGATCTGATGTATCCAAAGCTCTGCTCCATCTTATGGCAGAAAAATAAAAAACAAACGTTCAACTGTCATCTTTTCTCTAAAAGGGTTTGAATTTTAGTTAAATTTGTATGTTGTTCACGTGTCATAGAGATGTAAACAAAATAATCAAACTACTACTATGGAATCAATTTAGACACAGAGAGAGAGACCCTTATAGGAGACAGTAGTACTGCCTCTGTGGGTTTCAGAGGCTGTAACACTTGACAAGAGTAGAAAGTCTCTTCTTTCTCCTACTAGGCGACTCGTGCTTTTGAACCGCTGCCCTTGTGGTGAGCATTCCAACACGTAACTCACTAGGTATTAAATAATAAAGGGCAGTAATAGAACTAGGACTTTCACCAGCTATGTGGTCTTTTAAGGATTCTCGGGGCGATTAAAAAAAAAGAAAAAAAAATGATTCTCAAAATGGCACTCACAAAGCTGGATCATTTGTACTCTCTTTGCATATGAAGCACAGTGGTGTCAGAAATCCTAGAATCATCACTAATTTTGTGAGCTTGGCGCGTTATTGAACTTCTCCGGGTTTCATTTTCCTCATTTGTATACTGCACACGGTAGCTGCTGCATGGGAATGGGGACAATGTAAGCACACACAAGCTTAGTATTGCCGTCTCAGAAGGGGTATGCTTGTTCCTAGCGCAGGTTCATCTGGTAAGTGCCCACACTGCATACAGTACTCAGTGCATGGCACAGAGCTGGGTGCCCGCTTGTTTTTCATGGTAAAGGAAACACCTTGGAGAGAATGTTGCTCTAACGTGAAGATAGTCCCAATAGCAATCATCAAGGTAACAAAGAGCTTGGGCTTTTCTGTATCCTGAACCATGTCTCTCACTACTTAGTCAGAGTCTATGTCGGGGGTAAAGGCAATGTCAGACATGTCTGTGCTGAGCCTGAGGCGTTTGTGGGCAAGATGGGAGAAGAGCATCACTGTCTGTCTCCATTGTTTAGATAAACTGGGAGTCCTGAGAGAGAAACGAAAGAGAGCTGAGCGCTTAAGTGCCTGCCACCATCTTCCAGAAGCATGAAGAGATAGATAGCAGTGTAGAGAGCATGGAGAGATAAACTGACAGGTGGCAAGGGACCAAAGGCCCTGCCATATGTTCCAGATGAGTGGCTGGCAATTAAATATAAGCTTGGACAGTGCCTTCCATTCGCCAAGGGCCAGCTGCTTGAATCTTCACTCTAACCTCGCGGACCACTTGCCTCTGTGGTTAGCAGTTACTAATAAAGACACTTTTTTTCAAGTGTCCTCACTTGAAGACACATTTCCCTTGTCAGTAGAATTGTCCCCCTGCCAAGCAATGATGTGATGTTATAATTCTGTGCTCTTCAGCTCAACCCTGCCGGCACTGGAGGTCACCGGTGCTGTGCACAAACAGAGCCAACTACGCCCCTTCCTTATCCTTAGTGCATGTCAGAAATGGCCGCTCCCCTCCTCGGCGACGAGGTCACCAAGTACTTTCGCAGAAACACAGTCCACTCCAATCAGCCTGGCTTCGGTGTGGCTATTTTCAGATTTTAACTCGAATCTATCCTTAGAACAAGAGTCTAGGCAAAAAGCCATGAGACCTCGGAAGCATAGAATTTATATCATTCTAGTCTGACACTAGAAAGGCCTATGCGTGAGCAAGATATTTTGTATTTCCTATACATTTTACAAGGTGTCCTGGTGGCATCATGACTCAGCCCTGGGCTGGTAACTGGAAGGTCAGCTAATTGACCCACCTAGCCATAGTGCCTTGAGAGGAAAGATCAAGCAATCTGTTCCTATAAAGCCTAGGAAGCCCAGTGGGACACTTCTACCTTCTCATGCAGGTCACCCTGGGCTGCAATGAACCCAACAGCAAGCAAGGACAACACACCACATTGTGTGGAAGAAAAAAAAAAACACGTGTATCTGAATCAGAATGGACTGCGTCATCATCCCAGGAAAGATTTCCCATGAAGTATTTCCATGTGAAATGGGACATCGATCGTAACAATCGCCTCGTCTCCCCCTCACCTCGTAGCCAAGGACCAGCTACTAATCAAACTGCTCTGGGACATCAGCAAGCGCAGCAGGCAACGCGCTTTAAGGCAATTACAGGCAGAACTCCAGTGTTTACAGGATGTCACATTGTAATAGAAGGATCTTTGGGGAATTTCCAAGGCAACAGTCAAATCCTGCCACAGAGGAGGCCCATCAGTGGTGGGCAAAGCCAGTGGCTCCTGAGGGTGTGCAGCAGCTCGCAGTTCCAGGGAGCCAGGGATGGGGCGTCTTCTTCCACTGTATTCAGTGTGGAGCAAAGGTGCTTTTGCTTTGCTTTTTCTGCTCTGGTTTTTCCTTCATGATTTCCTCATGAGAATACTGCGGTTACTTTAGCAGGGGGTGGAAAACTGATAAGTGTAATTGCCGTAATCACAGGATGTATTGGATGTAAATATTTGCAGGGCAATTAAACACTGTTTACCTCTTTTGCTTCTTAAAATAAAAGGTAGATCTGAGATTTCAAAAAAAGCACACAAGTATAAATGATTTTTAAGTGGAAAGAATATGAAATGATTTATCGAGCATTCATTTTGTGGTTTGCTAGATGAGGAGGTAGTGGGGAAAGAGAAAAATACAGTGGATCAGGAAAAATGTAGCACTGGATACTGAAAATATATCTCCAGAGAACAGGGCAGGGCTGTAATGGTCACAGTGTGTGGCACTGTCAATTACCCTCCCAGCAGGCACATTGTGTGGGGGAGTATGGAACTGCCAAATCCTTGTAACAAGTCAAGGGATGTGCCTCTTTCATGCCATAACTGGAGGTTGGTGGTCAAAATAACCCATGCCAATAATGCCTGCCATTTTGTGAAAATAAACTTCTTTTCACTCTTAAAAAATCCATCAGAGGAGTTCTCTGTTTCTCACTCTATAATTCAAATAACATTTTATTATCTTGGACTCTTAGCTGGTGAATTTCTATATGAATTTTAATTTTGACTTACAAATAATGAATAGAAATTGCTAGAAGTTTGGTTTTGACTCATCTATTGGAGTCTTACCTAGTGTTAGGTTTGGAAATCAATACATAAGGCCAAAACTGAGTTTATAAAACATTTCCTAAAAAAACAATAGGAAAAGGAGGTAGCTTTCCCAAATTCACTGGAAAATGAGCTTTCATTCTCAATTTAGAGGTAAGATTACTGCATTCAAGGGCTCATTTAGGTAAAATCATCTTGTTCGTAGCTGCTCTTTAAGAAAGCACTTTTAAAACTGTTCACTACTAACTAGGAATTTGATGTATGAATAATGACTTTAAATATATTTGTGCCAAAACATATCCAAGCTGACTTTTAGAAGTCTTCTGGATATTTCAATGTCTTGCTGAGAAAGGAGTATTTGGTTATGTGGAATTTCAGCGGAAATGCAGCAACGCTATGCAGCGACCATTCAAATGAACTGTCAATGCAGATGACACAAACACTGGAGCACAGCAGCAAATTTCATACAAACGAGAGAAATAATTAAACGGGATGCCATTTGAATCTCTAGTGCCCGTTACTCCATCTTCATTATTTGTTTCAAATAGCCTATCTCTCACACACACACACACACACACACACACACACACACACACACACACACACACAGATCCCTTTGTACTATTAAATGATCACGTTGGAAAAAAGATGATGATTTAAATTATTTCTGATAATTTAGACATACATTTTTCTGAGTTTAAAAATCTGAAAATGGAGTGAAGACCTTAAATAAAATCATGTAAGCATGAAATTTACATAAGAATCATTACCTTTTTTCTTTTTGCTAGGCTTGTAGAAAAGAGAATTATTTCAATGATTATGGTAAAAGTTTGCTGTTACTAAGGAACTATTAGTAGGCTCTTGCCTGGGCTTTTAATATGTAATGATTCATAAACTACCTGATTTCAGGATTGAAAAAATGCATTTTCTAGTTGGTGGGTTTCTATTGTTTCCACATGTACAACCCAATTAGAACAATTTCAAACTTAATTTGTTATATAACATTTCACTTTTGCAAAACATGCTTCCTAACATTAAAGTGTGTTTCTTTTTGCATGCTAATCTTCAGGAACACTCTCTAAATCAGTCCTTGCCTGATAAATATGTCTGTTTAGTTTAGCTTTTTCATTCATGTCTTATAATAATTCTGATTTTTCCAAGCCACAAATTGGAGGCAAGCAAGCCTAAACCCACAAGAGTGTCTTTCTCCTCCATAAGCTTTTACCGAAGGTGACACAACATGTCTTTCATTAAGCAGACAGTGACGTCTTTTTCCCTCCCAGAGTCAGATGGACGAAAGGATAACCTCTCTGCTGATTAGAATGTCTGAGTCTCTTTAGGAGACATTAAAAGAAAGTCAATTAGCATCAACAGACATGTGTACACTGAAGAAGGTGAAGGGAATGAGGGCTAATGGAAACTGAGCAGTGAATTTGAGAAATTTAGATGGTAAGAAGAGCTCTCGGAGGGAGTGGGCAATGGTTTGGGGTGCTTACCACAAGGCTGACGGTTCAAACTCACAGGCCACTTCTGTCTGCTCCCATCAAGATTTACGGGCTTAGAAACCCTAAGGAGCCATTCTACTTCCTGCTTTGTAGGGTTGCTGTGAGTCAGAATCAATTGGATGGCAATGGGTTTGGTTTGGGTGTGAATGGAAAGACTGTTCCTGAGAGGACAGATGTTCACATGGGGCTTTTTATGCAGGTCAGGAGGAAAAAATGACAAAGGGGGACAATCACAGGTTTGAGCAAGATCTCTTCTATGGGATTGATGTGACTATTACAGGCTCAGATGTTTTTTAGGGAAATTGTACTTTAGAGCTGTGAGAAACCAGGAAACTGCAGTGTGAGGAAGGGAATATATATCATATTGCCTTTCTCTCCGAGAGTGCGATTAAGAAAGTTAGATACAAATAACCAGTGGCCGTTCAATGGATTGCCAACTCATAGCACACACCCATGGGCAGAAGAGCAGAACTGTGTTCCACAGGGTTTGCAAGGAAGCATTGTGGGGCTGTTTTAGGAGTAGAGTCTTTTCTTCCACACACCGCTCTGTGGATTTGAACCCTCAGCCTTTTGATTAACAGCCAATCACATTGACAGCTTGTGTCTCCCTGTAATCCATACATGCAAACCATGAGTCCCAAAGTCTTCAGCGGTCTGTGTTCTACTTACCATTTCACCCATCTGGCTCTAGAAAAGCAAAACCAATGATGTCACCCTCTGGTGAATTCAAATAGCTCTAATAAGTCTGAATTTAGTCTAGGTTCATGCTGCTCAGAAGGTGCGTGGGAAGCCAGATAAGTAACTTTAAAATGCGAAGGGTTGTTAGGAGTCACCAGTGACTCATGAAGGTGGTGTGCTTGTTTGTTTATTTTTCATTTTCATAGAAAACAGGTGAAATTAATTTGGGTATTATATTTTATTTAGAGCAACACATCCCAAATGTCATCATTTCAACAAATAGTATTAGGAAATTTAAATGAGCTATTCCACACTCTTTTCATCTTATTTGAAAAGTTGTGTGTCCTCCACCTTTAATCTGTGACAGTACAAACTACATCATTGTTGTCAAGGCTCTGGAAGTCAATTCTGACTCATGGAGTCAGAGCATCTGATCTGTATAGGGTTTTGTGGGCTGCAATATTTTTTGGTAGGCTATAATTTTTACAGAAGCAGATCACTATCTGCCCCCACCCCTCCCCCCCACCCCGCCCTCCAGCAGAGTTGCCAAGTGAGTTTGAGTTGGCAGGTCTTCAGTTAGTAGCCCAGAGGAGTCCAGGCAGGCAGCTCAGTGGGTTACCATTGACAATGAACCGCAGGAGGGCAGTATGAACGCGCCAGCTGCTCGGAGATGAGGCTTTTCTCTCCTGAAAAGATTGGTCTCAGAAACCCACAGGGGCCTTTTCACTCTGTCCCACAGGATGGCTGTGAGTCTGAATTGACTGGAGAGCAGTAGGCTAACAGCCAGCCGCTAACTTGTGCCACCAGGCGCTTTTGCACATGCTACTGTGCATGCTAAAGCTTTGCTGGAAATACAGAGGGGTTCAAGCTGTGGACAAATAGAATTAAGAGATGAAAATCAAAGACATAAACTTCATTTCTCCACACTCACTCCATCAAGTTTGCGACAATTTTGGAAGCTCCGTGGAAAGTCCTGGGAATTTAACCATGTCAAAGTAGTCTTTTTTATATGGTTCACTGAAGAAAAACAAGTGCTCTTTAAATATTTACAATTAAAGGACCCGAGGAAGTCAGAAGAAGCCACATTTGGACTGTAAAGTGGATGCCTAATGATGTTCCTTGGAAGCTCATGCAAAATTTCCCTGACTTCAGGAGAGAAATGAGCAAGGCCATTGCTGTGGAGGACTCTGGTGGAGATGTCTGAGACATTTTTCCTGCCAAACCTTGAAATACTTTCATAAAAGGAGATGTAACCATTTTCTGGTGCTTCAGAAAGTAAAAAAGGAAAATGCCTTGATCATCTAAAACCCCAAACTAAACAACTAATGTTATAACCTTTACTCTTGACTGGTCTGCTTTCGGTTGGACCTCTCCTGATACAGGGTAGTCATGTTTAGACTGTTCTTTGTCTTCGGGGTCCTACTGGGAGAGCCGTGGTTCATCCCTTGCTACAGTTCTCCCAGGATATGCTTCAGGATCTTGTTCAGACTGGATCAAAACTTGGAAACCACTGAAAGCACTGCTCTTGTCTGAACTTGATCTGGCCCAATGAGTTCATACTCATTTAGCAGAAATTGTGCTCAACATCCATTTTTTTCTGTCAGAATTGTGTAAGTTTAAACAATTGTCAGTTTGTTGTACTCGGGGGGGGGGGTGGGGTTGCTCTGACACTAGAGGTTATGCCACTGGGGTAGTTACATATTCTATTATAAATTTTCAGATGTAAGAGAGAAGGGGTGGAGTTTAGCCTGTCAATCAGGTAGCCGTTTGATGGCCTAATTTGGAGGTGCTAAGGAGATAAATAGCTCATTGGAGGAGGGACCAACCCTGACTACCCTGAGACATTCCTGTGGACAAGTCACATAGAGCTACCCTAGAGCATGGGAGCTGAAGGAGCCACGTGGAGACCCCTGCCAGTGTTGAGATGTTTCCACTACCACTGGATCCGCAAAACTTCCCACCTGTGGGCCTATGATCTTCCTTAACTCGGTGTCATTGCATGTGTTTCATGAGTCTCAATAAGACTTTATAGATTAGTTTCAGACTTACAGGCTAATATAGGATTTATGGACTTGATCTGGGCTTGGCTGGGATGTTTTCTCAATATTCAATTGTTCTTGTATATAAAGCTCTTATACACATATGAATGTCTCTGGGTTTGTTTCTCTAGTCTACCTGACTAACACAGCCACTGATATTTCAAATGCCATCAGGGTCACTGAAAGGGAACTGCCTTCCATGGATCTTCTAGAAGATGAACAGACAATGAAGAAAGACTTGACTTCCCACTTCAGAGGAGGTAATTGCTGTGTATCTGACACATATCTTCAAACCATTGTCAGATAATGAAGGCTTAATAAATGGAAGCAGAACATTGTCAGAACTAGGGTTAGTTGGTGAGTCCCTGGGGAGGAGGCAGTGGCACTTGAAAAGTGAATGGAAATGAGTTGATTTCTCACAGTGGGGTTGACCTTGGGAATATGAATGGAGTAAAGACTGTAAGATTAATACCTTCAGGATATTTATTTGCTAAGGGGACACAACTCAAGATAAGAAGAAATATCTGCAAAAACCGCTAATGTTTGGGGCAGCTATACTTAAATCTTACTTCAGTACAAGAATGGTTTGCCCTGATAATGTGGCACTTATAATACTCACCTTCCCAACAAGATCACTGAAGACAAAATGGGTGCATTAGCAGATGTGGTGAATAAAGCTGATGGTGCCCAGCTATTAAAAGATATATTGTCTAAGGTCTTAAAAGGTTGTACTTCAACAAGTGGCCATCTAACTGAGAAGCTAAAGAGCCTACATGGAAGAAGCACACCATCCTGTGTGATCATGAGGTGTCGAAAGGAAGAGGTATCAGAAGTTTAAAACAACCAACCAGATTGATATGGATAGGTGTGGATATAGTGGAGACCCCAAACCCACCTGTCCAATTATTTAATTGGACAGTCCTTCTCGGAAGGGAAGATAAATCCAGGGTGCGGTGTAGCACTGATAAGCCATAAAACTATCCTATAGTTCTTTAATATTTCCTCCCTTTACTATTATAGTTTTTATTTGTTTTACCTCCTTAATTATGTTAGATTTGCATATGTTCATTTGTATATTTAAGATGAGAGCCAAGATAGATAACCCTGCAGAAACAGTAATAGAAACAATGGTTCCCTAAGGCTATGGGAAGAGGGGGAATCAGAGTGGATAGCATTGATAACTATATAGCCTCTCTCAATGGGATTGAACAACAGAATTGTATGTGAATGGATATATTGGATTGTTTAAGATATGGCAAAATAAAAAAAGAAAAACTATTACAGGGAAGAAGAAAAATGTTTCTGGAGTTTTGGGGGAAGATGGGAGAGGGAGGGGAAAAAGGGGAATGGATATCAAGGAGTTGGACTGGTGTTGGCTACTCTGAATCAGAAAATCATATGGTTTACTATGCTGGGAAAGGGATAATTAAAAGTAGTGTAGTTTTTGTTGTCAGAAATGATATTTCAAAATAAAACTAAAAGTACAATGCTGTCTGTGATCAGATAACATCAGTCCACTATTAAGGAAATCCAATAAATACAAATATTATTCAAATGTATGCACCAACCACAAAAGCTAGTGATGAGGAAATTGAAGACCTACTACTGCCTTCATTAGTCAGAAATTGGTCAAACAAGCTATCAAGATGTATTGATAATTATTGGTGATTGGAATTCAAATGTTGGAAACAAAGAAGAAGAAACAGTAGCTGGAAAACATGTCCTTGGTACAAAATAAAATGAAGCTCAAGATGGCTTGATAGAATTTTGCAAGACCAATGACTTGCTCACAGCAAATAACTTTTTTCAGCAACACAATTATGCACATGGACCTCTCCAGATGGAACATACAAAAATAAAATGGACTACATTTGTAGGAAGAGACTCTACCCTTCTGTTAATGCTGAAGCCCAGAATCAGCACCTAAAGCCAGGCCAAGAGCTGACTTGGGACAGAGCATCAATTACTCATATGTAAGTTCAGGTTAAAGCTAATGAAAATTGAAACAGTTCCATGACAGCCAAATATGACCTTGATTCTATCTTTCATGCATTTTGAGGACATCTCAAGACCATATTTAATTCACTGAACATTAATAACAGAAGCCCTGATAAACTGTGTAGGATGCAGAAAATGCCATATCATAACAAACAATAAATACCCGTGAAGAATAGGGATCCCAGCATACTTCATTGTGCTCGTGCAGAATCTGTACAATGATCAAGAGGTGACTGTGCAAACAGAACAAGGAATACTGCATAGTTTAAAGTCAGGAGAAGTGTGCACGGGATATTCTCTCGCTACGCTTATTTATTCTCTATGCTGAACAAATAATCAGAGAAGCTGGATTATAGGAAGAAGAAAGTGATATCAGGATTGGAGGAAGATTCGTTAACTACTTGTGATATGCAAATGCCACAACCTTGCTTGCTGGCAGTGAGGTCTTGAAGTGCTGACTGATGATATCATGGATTACAGCTTCATAAAAGGTGGCCAAAATCCTCACGGCTTGACCATTAGGTAACACCATGACCAACTGACCAACGGAGGAAAGATTGAAGTTGTTGATGATTTTATCATGCTTGGATTTATAATCCATGCTATGGAAGCAGGAATCAAGTGATCAAAAGACATAGTGCATTAAGTAAATCTGCTGCACAAGACTGCTTTAGAATATTGAAAAAGCAACAATGTTGCTTTGAGGACAAAGGTACACCTGAACAAGGCATAATAGTCTCAATTGTCCCATAAGATAGTTAAGGTTTATTGTGCCACCTGGCCGATAAACACATGTGGGATTAATTGAAGGGTGGAAAATAAATGGTTTGGTGAGCCTCACCTTTATAGTTTTGGTCTCTTGCTTTCTGATGGTGGGACCAGGGTGCAGTCGTCTTAGCCATTTCCCTGCTTCAGCTGGCAAGGCTGACTTCCTGCAAGGCATCCCTGAGGAGAAGTCACATGGACATACCTTGATGCAGACCTGGGTGCTGGAGCAGCCACATGGAGACCCCTGCCAGCAGTGAGATGCTTACAAGCTCACTGATTCGGCTTTCCTCCTGCAGTCAGCATCATTATGTCTGGTTTGTGAGATGGAGGAAGACTTTGTGGATTGGTGTCGGACATACGGGCTAATATTGGACTAATGGGCTTGGACAGCACTGGATTGGGATGTTTTCTTAATATAAGCTTACTTTTTATATAAAGCTCTCTCTTATACATATGAGTTTCTGTAGATTTGTGTCCCTAGTTTACCTAGACTAACACATCCCATATGAAAGTTGGACATTCAACAAAGAAGGCAGGAGAAGAGGAAGAGGAAGAAGGAGGAGAAGGAGAAAGAGAAGATGACAATGGACTGCTAAAAGGACAAAAAATCTACCTTTCAGGAAGAATGGCTAGATTACTCCTTAGCAGGAAGGATGGCCAGACTTCAATTTACAGCCTTTGAACATGGTGTCAGGAGAGTACGCTCCCTAGAGAAAGACACCGTGCTTGGCAAAATCGAGGGGCAGCTAAGGAGAAGAAAGTCCTCAACAAGAAAGAGTGACACAGAGGTTGCAACAATGGGCATCAAGACAATTGTGAAGATGGTGCAGGTCCTGGCAGTGTTTCATTGAGTTGTACACAGGGTCGATATGGGTCAGAGTCAACTCAATGGCACTTAACAACAGCAGGGTGTCGACAATTGTTTCTTCTGTGCCTTGTAAGTCTGCTTTCTCCAAGGCATTAACAAGAGGGCTTCCTTGAAAAATTTATGTGGATGGTCCCCTGTTGCAGGTTTCCTGCTCAACGTCAACTCATCCCTTCTTTTGTAACCTACTGATTCTTTGAGACATTGTCCCCGTAAACTTTTCCTGAAGTATCAATGACTTTACCATTCTTCCACCCCAAGCTTCACCTGAAGTTGATGTTGGTTCTCGCTTTAATTTTGGTCTAATTCATGTTGCTCTCAGAGGGAAGTCTTACTCTTTTTAGTGCCTCAAAGTAGAGCTTGTTCAGACCTACCATGTTAGTAGGAATTTATTCGGGTGGTAACAAAGAGAAATAAATCCATGCATAGTTTTTCATTATATGAATTTTCCATAAACTTTTTGAAGATCTTATAGAGGATCTATATTTGGAGTGCATAACATTGACAGTTGAATCCTATTACTGATTTCATCTGATGAGTTGAGTGGTGCAACTATGTAGAATATGCTATTATTTCAAAATAAATAAATAAAGTTTTAACTTTCTTCTTAAAGAGTAAAGGTTCACAGCTTTACCCAGACTCCTCACCCATCAGATCTGAACTTTGATTTGAGTCACTAGAAATGGAAGAAAAGTGAATCTGACATGGACCTGAAATCTTTAGTGATATACAAGTTTATTTTAAGCAATCGGGGGAAATTGCAATTGAAAAGTAAATCTAGAAACGTGTTTCTGCAAACATACTTAAATGTTTTTCAATAGCTGATGTAACAAAAATCTTTTTTCCATTAGTATTTACATTTTCCTTGGGAAAAAATGGCTGAATCATTCTTTACCGTAATTGATTTATCTTTGAAACAAAAGCTTTAGAGTTTGATACTGCATCGGTCAGAAGAGCCTAGATAACACAATCTTACTTGCTGAAAGTGAGGAGAACTTGAAGTGCTCCCTAATGAAGACCAAGGATTGCAAGCCTCCGCATGCATTGCAGCTCATTGTAAAGAAGACCCAAATCCTCACCGTGGGATCAGTAGGCAGCATCATGGCAAATGAAGAAAGCTTGAAGTTGTCAAGGATTTCGTCTTGCTTGGCTCCACAATCTGTGCTCAGTGAAGCAGCAAACCAGAGACCAAAAGACACACTGCATTGGGAAAATCTACTGCCCAAGACCTCTTTGAAGGGATGAAAAACAAGTATGGTACTTGGAAGACGAATGCGTCCTGACCTAAGCCATAGTATTTTCAATAGACTCATATGAAAGTTGGACATTGAATAAGGGAGACCAAAGAAAAATTGGTGCATCTAATGATGATGCTGGAGAAGACTATTGAAAGTGCCGTAAAACAAACATGTGTACCTTAGAACAGGTACTATCCAAATGGTCTTTAGCGGCAAGGATGGTGAGACTGATTCGCAAGTATTTTGGACATATTGTCAAAAGACACCTGTCCCTGGAGAAGAACATCATGTTTGCAACAGTAGTGGGGCAGTGAAATAGAGGAAGACCTTAGCAAGATGGATTGACACAGTAGCTGCATCAATTAACCTAGACATAAGAACACTGCTGAGGATGCACACCGGGTCACTCTGAGTCGGAAATGACATGAACGCTCCACCGCCAACATAACAACGTGTAACTGCTTCTGTCCCAGAAAGAACATGGAGAGGTGACAAGGCAATCCCAAACCACCTCACTGCCTGTGAGTCAATTCTCACTCCTAGCAGCCCTATGAAACAGAATAAAAGTGCCACAGCGAGCTCTCAGGCTATGCTCCTTCGGGAAGCACACAGACTGCTACATCTTTTCCCTATGATAAAGCTAGTGGGTTCAAACAGCTGACCTCTTGGTCAGCAGCTGAGCTCATCATCACTTGGCCACCAGAGTTCCTCTGGGCCAAGATTGGATGCACAAATCCAGGATTCTCTGGCTATTGTCAACAAAGCACAACCCAATGCTACCATTATTTCTAACAATTACCACTTTACTGTAGTCCTCAGTTTATCACCTTAAAGAAAATGTCCCTGGAGAAAAAAAGGTCCTTTTATGAGCATGTGTACGTGAAACTTGGTGCAGGATTATATCTTTATGAAGATAAGGACACAAATGTGGAGTGGAGACCCAGAGCCCATCTGTAGGCAACTGGACACCCCCTTACAGAAGGGTTGTGGGGAGGAGATGAGCCAGTCAGGGTGAAGTGTAGCAACAATGAAACATACAAAACTTTCCTCTAGTTCTTAAGTGCTTCCTCCCCCCACCCCACTATCATGACCCCAATTCTACCTTACAAATCTGGCTAGAGCAGAGCATGTACATGGGTACAGATAAGAGCTGTAAACACAGGGGATTTGGGACAGATAACCCCCTCAGGATCATTATGAAGAGTAACCATATCAGGAGGGGAAGAGTAAGGTGGGGGGAGAAAGGGAGAACCAATCACAATGATCTACTTATAATCCCCTCCCAGGGGGATGGACAACAGAAAAGTGAGTGAAGGAAGACATAGATCAGTATAAAACATGAAAAAATAATAATAATTTATAAATTACCAAGGGTTCATAAAGGAGGGATGGAAGGAGGGAGTGAGGGAGGGAGTGAGGAAAGGAGGGTGGGTGGGTGGGAGAGGGAAGGGGAAAAATGAGAAGCTGATACCAAGGGCTCAAGTAGGAAGAAAATGTTTGAAAATAAAGATGGCAACAAATGTATAAATCTGCTTGACACAATGGATGGATGTATGGATTGTGATAAGAGCTGTATGAGCCCCAATAAAATGAATTTTAAAATATATATAAGTGCACAAAATAATTACAGTGATTATTTTAAGACAGTATAAAATAATTGATTGGAATGTTATTTGATGATCTTCATTTGCTGTAAGCCAGGGACAGAGAGGACCCCTTAAGAGTGCCTTTTGAGTCAGGGTGCAAGGTAGCAATGATGAAGCATACAACTTTCCTCTAGTTCTTAAATGCTTCCTCCCCCCACTATCATGATTCCAATTCTACCTTACAAATCTGGCTAGTCCAGAGGATGTACACTGGTACAGATAGCAACTGGAAACACAGGGAATCCAGGACAGATGATCCCTCCAGGACCAGTCGTGAGAGTGGCAATGCCTGGAGGGTGGAGGGAACGTGGAGTGGAAAGGGGAAAGCGATGATAAGAATCGATGTACAGCCTCCTCCCTGGAAGTGGACAGCAAAGAAGGGGGAGGGGGAGGAAGATGTCGGATAGTGTAACATATGACAAAATAATAAAAATTATGAATGATGCAGGGTTCATGAGGGAGGGAGGGGGAAATGAGGAGCCGATATTAAGGGTTCAAGTAAAAGTCAAATGTTTTGAGAATGATGATGGCAACAAATGTACATATGTGCTTGACACAGTGGATGGATGGATGGATTGTGATAAGAATTGTAAGAGCCCCCGATAAAATGATTTTTAAAAAGAGTGCCCTTTGATTCATAAACATTCCTTACATTGGAATAGAGGTCACAGCATTTCCATTTCATACTTGCCCATAGAGTTCCTCCTTTAACCCTCTAACCTTGGACAATAATAGACTGTTCTGAGCCACTACTGCCACCTCGTGGTAGATTAAGGACCTGTCTGATCCAACATTGATTATTTAGGACACCATCTCTTGTAGCCCCCAAGCTCTGGGGACATAGTGGTGTCAGGTTGGGCTGCGATTCTCACGGTCAGCAGTTTGAAAGCACGAGCAGCTCTGTGAGAGAAAGCCTGTGCTTTCTACTCCGGTAAACAGTTAGGATCTCAGAAACCCACAGTGGGCTCACTGAGTCAGCCCTGACTGGGTGGCAGTGAGTTTGGTTTGGGAAGATGTCTTGGATGCATTCCACCTTCCGCTCCTTATTGTTTCGATCATTTTATTGATCCCAATTTTTAACACAGGCACTGAGAAAAATTATGGTATCATAAGTAAGAGAACCACTCGCAACGTAGACGTTTTTAGATTCCCATTGCTTCTTCACCCCTGACCAACTATGTGGTCCTACAAACAGAGTTGCTTAACTTGCTTGCCCTTCAATGATCTCATCTGTAAAAATAGGACTACATCAGAATGACTTATGAATTCTGTCATACGTGCTGTTAGGGTTTGGTGTTAGGGCTCAGGGTTTGGCTTCTGATGATCTTAGGCATCACACAGAACCAAACAATGTCCAGGCCAGTGCTGTTCTCTCTGTCTTTCTTCTGCTTGAGCCCCTGGCTGCAGTCCTGGCGCGCATTCATCTCATCCGGGCCCTCGTCCTCTCTCTCCCACTCAGCATGTTACCAGGCAAGACGTCCTTCTCCAGAAGCCAGTCCTTCCCGACAAGATTCTAAAGTTAGTGAAGCCAAGTCTCGCCATCCTAGCTTTTGAGGAACATTTTGGCTGTGCTTTCTCCAAGACAGCTTCGTTTGTTTGTCTGGGAATCCATATTCTTCACCAGCACCATAATTCCAAGGCATCCGATTGTCTTTAGTCTGCCTTCTTCATTGTCCATTACATAAAGCAGTAGGAAATAAGGATCATGGATGGAGTCAGGCACACTTTAGTCCTCAAAGTCTCATCATGATTTTTGTCCTTTGCCTCAGAAGTGCCCAAGGCAATCTGCGTGGCTTCCTTGGCTGCTGCTTCCACAGTGTTGGTTGTGGATCCAAGCAAAATGAATTATTTGCAAACTTTTCATCTTTGCCCCATCTGTTATAATGTTGCTATAGGATCAGTGTATGGATCTTTCGTTTCTCTCCATTGAGGTGTAATCTGCATTGAAGCCATAGCCTTTGATCTTCATCCGCCATGCTTCCAGCACTCTTCCCTTGCAGCAAGTAAGGCTGTGTCATCTGCAGATGATCAGTTGCCAGCAAGTTCTTCCTCTGCCCCCGACTATGCATTCTCGTTCACAGAGTCCAACTTCTCGGGTACCTGTTCAGCGTACCTCTTGAATATGCATGGTGAAAAGGTACAATGCCGAGCACACTCCTGATTATAAATCACACAATATTGTTCATTGTTCTTTTGGAAAGTGCCTTTTTGGTCTATGGACAAGTTCCACGTAAACACAATGAAATGTTCCAGAATTCCCATTAATTCCATTGTTACATTAATTTAGAGTGCTAAAAATAGTGTCAAGCATACAGAAAATGGTCAATGAAGGCCAATAAATTACAAAAAAAACACCAAAACAAACCCAAACTCACTCCGTGCTGACCCCCTGTGGCAACCCCTGTGGGTTTCCCAGATTGTAACTGCTTGTGGGAGCAGAAAGTCTACACTTTCCCCTTGGAGCTACTCCTGGTTTTGAACTGTCAACCATGCAGATCGCAGCCCAATGCATAACCACGATATCGCCAGGGCTTCTCATGAACTATCAAGTTAATTATTAGTGTTATTATTATAACTGATTAGCAAAATGACTATATCAAAGGAAAAGAAGTTGATATCATTTGATGCAAAATAACATGTGACCAATCTAACTTGTAACCCTCTTGAAAATGCATGAAACAGTCATTAAGAACCTCAATAAAAACCATTTGCCCTAAACTCCTCCAGTAAAAATCTTTCACTAGATCATCAGTTGTCAAGAAAGTATGTTTAAATATTCTATTCCAATTCTTCCTGATTTTAAAAATCAAACCAATGACCAAGGATTATTTAAGTTATCCACTTAACAAATTAATGCTTTTTCATTGAAATTTAAAAAAACATTTTATTGAAAACTAAAACAGACATCATATCATTCCATTGTTCAATCACATCAAGCAGTATGTACCATTGCTATCACAGATTCAAAATATTCTTGTCCCTCCTAAATTCCTTGATATCAGCTCCCTTTTACCCACCACCATTGTACCCCGCAGAATCCCTTATTCTGCTTGCTTTCCCTGTACTTTCATCAATCTTTCATGTGCTGAAAAACAGACAAACATGTAACACAAACTCAAGAGGGTGACCACCAATGACACAACACATCTGAGATAAACCTCAATATGAACAACTCTACTGACCAGACTTCCATCCTTCAAGTCACATTCATCTTTCCGATCTTCTATAGTCATCTCTCCACCACACTCTATTTGAGAACTACAGATAAGCAACAATCTCTTTTGATCCCGTCTTCTCCCAGTTCTGCTTACCACCCTAACTATCAAGATCGGTCATTTGGTATATTTCCTTCTATGCTCTGACCTATTCAATTTTATGTTGCCTCAGATCTTTAGAGAATTTCTGAATTCGGAGTTTAGAGAAATGCACTTCTGTGTTGGCCAGTTACATATGTAGGATGCAAAAATTCACTGCCATTGAGTTGATTGGGACTCTTAGTGATGGTTAGGGCAGAGTAGATCTGCTCCCATGAGTTTCTGACACTCTGTTTATGGGAGCAGAAAGCTCACCTTTCTCACTGCATGGCTGGTGGGTAAGTGTGGAATTGCCCGCCAACTGCCACAGAAGCACAGCACACGGCCTTTCCACATCTATCCTTGGTCCTATGTGAGAGCCTTCCCTTTCCCCAGTTTGAGGACTCCAGTTTTCCCAGGGAGTTCCTGAGTTGTGCACATGGTTACGATGTTTGTTTGCTATCTAAAAGATTGCAAGTTTGAGGCTACTCAGAGGTGCCTTGAAAGAAAATCCTGGTGATTTAGGAAACTGGGGGGTGGGGGGTCAGCTATTGGAATCTATGGAACACAGCTCTACTCTGACCTGCTGGGATGCTGGGAAAGCCATAAGTAGGAGGGGACTGGTTGACAACTAGTTAATTAATTTTCCCAATACTTTTTTTTTTTGCTCTGAATCCCTTTTAAATGGGTCCATATGAACAGAAACTATTGTCTCTGCAAGCATGATGTTCAATCTTTCAGTCATGTTCCTAATTCAATAAAACTCATTTTTGCATCAATTACAACTCTTAAGGGCCCCATATGACATCGTAGAACTTCCCCATGAGGTTTTCCAGGCTATGAAATTGTATGGAAGCAGGCTGATACATCTTTCTCCTGCGGAGTGGTCAGTGAGTTTCAACTGCTAAAGTTCCAGTTAAACTTTCAGTATTTACTCACTGTTCTACCTGCATCACGTCCCTGTCAATAATAATAATTAAAAATAAAACATCACTGTCATCTAGTTGATCCTGACTCATAGTCACCTAAAGGTAAGGGTAGAACTTCCCCTGTGAATTTCCAAGGTGGGAGTAGAGAGCCTCATCGTTCCTCTGCAGAGCGGCTGGTGGATTCAAACTGCTGACTTTGGAGTTAGCAGCCCAGCGCCTAATCACTACACCACCAGGGGTTCAAACCTATGAAGAGTGTCTTTTAAAGTTTACTTCTCTGTGGCCTGAGAGTACACCTGGGTTCCAGGAAGTAAAAGAAAAGTCTAGAGACACTAAGGGATTAATATTGGAGGTGCAATTCTGCCACGCATAAGAGGCGGATTTTAAAAAATCATTATTTTCCAATTCAATTTTTCATTAATTTTTTGAAGTACATTTATGCACATATGGTAAATATATGGCTTTGTTTTAACTTACCTTTTCTCACACAAATGGCATCAAAATGTGGACATTGGTGTTTGCAAAGTAACTAATATATCTTTAAATGAATTTTCAAACATTTATTGGATTGCTTCCACTTGCGATATCCAAGGAGTCTACAAATTAGGAAATCCATGTGCTGAGGTGATATTATGCGACTTGTCCCCCCTCCCCCAACCATTACTTTATAATTAAATGTGGTAAAAATGATAGCTCCAATTTGGTATTCTTTTAATCATGTGTACCAAGTTCATACTATCAACTTATAAATGTATTTTATTAACATAGTCTTATTTTATTAACAGGATATTGTTGTTTATTTTATTTCTTGAGATGGGCTATGTTATATATATATACATATATATATATATAGTATATTTCTTTAAAAACAAACAAAAATGCCTCCAGTATTCTCATCCCTCAAACCTAAATAGTGGTTTGAGTGGCTTAAAAAAAAAACAGGAGAAGAATTAAAATTGAAATGGACTTGGAGTCTTTAGTGAAAAGAAGTTCAGCTCAAAAATAAAATAAAACCATCTACTTGTATTTGGTGAGTTCCCATATTCGTAATGGATAAAAATATTTAGCAACTTAATTGTTTTACATATTCTCTCAGGAAACCTATTTGAAGATATAGTTAAAGAGAAGGAAAAGGCAACACATGTCACGGTTTAAATAGTACCGATTGGAAAGGTAGAATCCTGGCAGGGCGGCTATGCGTACTGTGATGGAGAGCCGCGTTCTTTATGAAATCAAGCTAGCAATGCATTGCTATTGGTTTTCTTATCAATTCAATGTTGCATATGAGATCTTTTAAAAGTCAGAGATTTAGTTTTTCTTGCTTTTCATAAGTCTTTGATGATTTAAAAATACTTTAATAGAAGAGGTTAACAGAATGCCTTTTTAGATCAACATCATCTATCCCCTGTGCTACCTACAGGTCTCCTCTGGCTTGACCTTCTGGCACAGTGAGGATGAGGAGGGAGGAGGAAGAATGGGATGCCAGAACTCAGAAATGCTGTTTTGTTGTTTTCCCATTATTGTACTAAAATACTTCTGGTCTGAGATTGGGCAATAAAATTTATTTTTAGACTAGTCAGTAAGTTGGATATTCGTCTGGAGTGTGTGATCACACACTATTTTAAAAATTTGTATTTGTTATTCTCGGCAGAATTGCCACTTTGCCAGCGTCTCAGCAAAAGCGCTTCCACCATCTGCTTTTTTGCAATCACTCTCTCATTCTCAGGGAAGTGGTTTTAAAAATGCATGCTGTACCTTCGTGGCGTCTGCGTCTCTATGGCTCTCTCCAGGGCTAATTGGTTGACAAGCAGTTCTCTGTGGTCAGCCCCTGTCAGTCTCAGGTTGTTTTTTACCCCAGGATTCATGGCAGAGCTCTCACTCAATCAGTTTGGGGAGCGATTGTTCTTGTGTGGTGGAGAAGGTCATTATCTTCTCATTATTTCTGGTTTTGTTCTTCACCCTTGGTCCTTCTGCACGGGACCAGAGACAAAGGGAAAGGAGAAGTTTGAACTTAATGTGAAAGAGATGCAGGCATAGGGTAGGATAAATGGAGAAATGACTGGAAATCCAAATATTAAACCAACTGGGTTATTCCTGGAAATCTCAGAAGTCACATACATTACTGGTACAGAAAATTTCTGTTTATTTCTCATAACCACCATATTTCCTATTTCTTTCAGATATCAGGTCATTGTGAAATAATACAAAGATCTGTATATCCAAATATAACTGCTATTTGATTTTGACATCAAGTTGGTCTCTATTTATTGTTAGTATACACAAATACACAAGACCACCTCTCTCTCTCTCTCTCTCTCTCTCTCTCTCTCTCTCTCTCTCTCTCTCTCTCTCACACACACACACACACACACACACACACACACACACACACAATGTTCTGCTGATACTCTGTGAGGTAGTTAGTTTATTGTGCCAACCTGGCCAATGAACACATGTGGGGTTAATTGAAGGGTGGGGGGGCGGGTATAAAGGGCTCAGTGAACCTCCCCTTTCTAGTTCTCGGGTCTCTTGTTTTCTGATGGTTGGACCAGGGTGCAGCTGCCTTAGCCAGTTTCCTGCTCCAGCTGGCATGGCTCACTTCCTGCCTCATGGACCTAACCCGATGCAGCCTTGGGTGCTGGAGCAGCCGTGTGGAGACCCGTGCCAGTGCTGAGATGCTTGCGTGTTCACTGACTTGGCTTTCCTCCTGCAGTCAGCATCATTGTGCGTGTTTTGTGAGATGGAGGAGGACTTTGTGGATTGGTGTCACACATATAGGCTAATGTTGGACTTGTGGGCTTGGGAAGCACTGGGTTGAGATGTTTTCTTGAAGTGCAGTTAACTTTTATATAAAACTCTCTAAGTTTTATACCTAAGTTTCTGTGGATTTGTTTCTCTAAAATACCCAGACTGACACACTCTAGGAGATAATAAAATCTATAGAGGTTGAGTATCCTTTCTAAGGCCTGCTAGAAAGGATCATACTTTCTGTCACCATTGCTTCTGAGAAATGTCTGGCTTGCATATTTTCTAGGGGAAAATTGATATGGAAAAATTTTAGCCTTAAAATGCTGCTTTAAATATATAAATCTTACTTTTAATTAGGATTGTACTATTACAAAGTAATGCAGTAGGTCCTGAACTGTGTTGATTGGGATAGACCTGAAATTTTGAAATGAAAGAACTTTTTGAGAGTAAGGTTTGTCCAAAAAAAAAGTTTGCCAGGTGCTTGGCCTAGGTTTCAGTTTAGGAGAATATGGGCTGGAGCCAAACGAGAAGAACAAATTTTGTAGGTAATTTATCAAGAAAGCCTAAGGAGATGCATTTTTAAAAGCCAGAAGTATGGAGAGAAGATTGTAATATGCAGCAGTGAATAAGGATGATGCCGAACAGCAGTATCCACCAATATATCTTTTAAATCTGTAATGTAAATGTAGAAACTCTTTAGAAAGAGAAAATCCACCCTTTCCTGTTATGGAAAGTTCAGTGTATTTAAACCCTTGATTGACGACCTGTCAGATCTGAAATTTCTACTAGTTACTCATTCAGCTACTAACCAACAGGTCCACCCCTGTGGCTCCGAGAGAGAAATACCTGGTGATCTACTTCCATAAAGATTACAGACTAGAAAACCCAACTGAAGCGTTCAACTGTCACATGCAATATGAATGGAAATCAAGTGGACAATACCTGACAACAATAACCACAACCTACCTGCACCCCAGTGAGCCTGCCCCAACCATCTAGTTATGTCAGAACAGACACTCACCTGGTGGCATATGGACTGGGTATCAGGCTGCTAACTACAGGGTCAGAAATCCGAACTTCCCCAGTGAGGAACCCCGACTGCGCAGTGATTACAGGTTGGCCTGCTAGCTCAGCAGGGCGAAACCAAGCAGCCACTAGGTGGCAGAAAGACGGCACTTTCTACTCCTGTAAAGAGTTACATTCTTGGAACTCCCAGAAGCAATTCTACCCTGTCTTATAGGATTGCTAAGAATGGGCATCGGATGGTGGTGAATTTGGTGGGGGGTTTGTTTTTAAGGCATTCTGTGGGAGAAAAGATGAAGCTGTCTACTCCGATACAAACCTCACAATCCCTATGAGTTGGAATTGACTCAATGGCAGTGTCATGAAAATACAGGGAAACTGTGTCATGAGCTAGAAGGATAAGAAGGAGAGAAGGAAAGAGAAAGTAGATATCGAGGAAATGACAAGCATATTTAGATGATCACAATGGTAGCATCCAAGCAGAATTTGAAATCTGTAAAATCCAGTGTCTATTTGTACTGTTTTCCCAGGAACTTTTGGTTTCTAATACCCCACTCTTTTAAAATTCAGATATGTATTTTTTAAAATGTAGCTCTGCCCTATAAAATCTCAAGAAAAAAATGACATTAGTTTTTCCTGTATAGCTCTTCCTAATGTTGTGCATAAAACAGATCCTATGGTGGTGACAGCATCAAGGGTCTTCGAGTTGTCCCGGTAGAACCTGACCAAGAGTGGATTCACTGCTTGCATAAGGATAGCCCGGGAGATGGTTGGAAGTCTCTGCTAGGGATTCGACAACATGATTAACTAAATTACTGGCTGGGCATGCTACTTTTTCTTTACAGTATCAAGTACAGATCATTCTTTCCTTCCCGGAACAGGAAATCCTGTATATAAACATGGGCCAATTCCAAAGTCCACATGGTGTGTGTGTCCTCCTCCATCATCCATTAGCTGAGTAGTGAAGGAAGGACATACTTAAAAGCATCTGACCTTCTGCTCTGTCTGTCTTCCAGTACTCTCCAGAGAGTATAGCACAGTGAATAGCAAGTAGCTACTTAGTACAATATGATTCTCATGCCAATAAACAGCTAGTCTGGTCAAAATTCTCTTCCCACCTGACAGGAAAGGATTTGAAACTGACGCATACTTCCTAAACAGAGACATTAACTTCAGATGGGGACAGTGCCCGTGCTATTTATAAATGCGAAAGGGAAACCCCAGGAAGACTGTAGCAGAATGGGTGCTCAGTAAGTGGGATTCCGACAAGTGGATTTTGTTCCGACAGATGGAAACTACAGGGACTGACGTGTGCTGAACTCCATCCCATGGAGTGATAATAGAGGAGCTGGTACCCCAGGTTGCTCTCAAATGACAACTAATATTTTAATTATCACAGCTAATAATCAATGCCATACATAGCCAAGTTTCCAAATTTTGCAACCGTGTCGAGCTGGAGTCAACATTTATAACATTATATTCAATATAACTCGCCCATTGCTTTGTTATTTGACAAAAGCCATGTCTCTTGCTTAGAAAATAATATTGTTTTATATCTTTAACTCGTCGCCTTAAGGAATGTCAGGGAAGCCTCAGATCACTGATCCCCCTTCCAGCTCTCACTCCAACCCCCATGCAAGAGAGCAGATAAATCCTGAGGAGTTTCCAGAAGACGCTCTAGTCCTGGGATGGCTGTGATGTGAGTGTGTGAGGGCTGGGCTGGGCTGGGCTGGGCTGGGGTGGGGAGACAGTAAAATGTGTATCAAAAAGCATATATATATTTAGTGAGATAAAGTAATGTGATTTTATTGAATTTTTTAATGAATTATATGATAGCTGTAAAATGTAGATTTTCCTCACTTCTCTAATTATTCAGTTAGTGTAAGTAAAAGAGGTGGTGGTACAAAGATGCAGGTTAAACATGGGATTAAGTATTTAGTTGTTCTTTCTATATTTCTGTGATATTTAATGTCTTGCATCAAGCTGACTGGACCAGAATTCTTCATTCCGAGTGACTTGGCAATTAAGACATCATAATTCTCCCAAGACAAGATTTAGCAGTATAATCTATGAAGGTCTGGGCTGCTTCTAATATAAATGAATGCAAAGATTCTTTGTAAAAGCTTGTTTGGGGTGTATGTGTGTGCGGTTTTCATTTTTTTCCCTGGCTTTCTCAAGATCCTGAATCTGCTTTGTTATGTGACCTTGGGATCTCAGGTTTTTCAGCCTTTTCCGCTGTGTGAATCAGGAAAAGCCTCCAGCCTGACACCTGACCCGAAGACTTAAAACTTGGTGCCTCTATAACTGTGTGACCATTTCCTTGATGTAAACTTTGAGAGACAGAGGGAGAGAGAGGAAAATACATATACATATTCATATACACACATATTTATATATACATATACTCACTGCCATCGAGTCAATGCTGAATCATAGTTACCCACTATGGGTCTCCAAGACTATAACTATTTATGGGAGTAGAAAGCCCAATCTTTCTCCTGCTGAGATTCTGGAGGTTTTGAACTGCAGACCACACAGCCCAATACCTAACCACTGCACCGCCAGGGCTTCATGTATGTGTGTGTGTGCATTGTACATGTACATGATTTACACACATATACATGTACATGATTTACTTTTGTGGATCCAAGGAAGACAAAATCCTTGACAACTTCAATTTTTTTCTCCATTTATCATGATGTCATGTGCCGGTCCAGTTGTGAAGATTTTGATCTTCTTAACATCCCACTGTAAACCACACTGAAGGCTGAAATGCTTAGTCTCATCTGCAAGTGCTGCAAGTGCTCTTCACTTTCAGCAAGCAAGGTGTGTCATCATGATAAATGGGGAAAAAAGAGACTTCAGTTGTCAAAGATGTCATCTTTCTTGGGTCCTTAATCAATGTCCATGGCAGCTGCAGGGAAGAGACTGAAGGATGTGTTGCATTGACTAAATCTACTGCACAAGATCTTTTTGAAGTGTTAAAAAGCAAAGATGTTACTTTGAAGACTACGGGGCCCTGACTCAAGCCATGGTAACTTCAATCACTTCCTATGCATGTGAAAGTTGGACACGGAATAAGGAAGACCTAAGAAGAATCAATGTATTTGAATTTGGGTGCTGGCAGAGAATACTGAAAGTGCCACGGTTGCCAGAAGAACAAAGACAGCCAGAGTGCTCCTTAGAGGTAAGGATGCCAGGACTCCATCTCACATACTTTGCACATGTCAGGAGAAGGACATCATGCTTGGCAATGCCTCTGATAAGATGGATGGACAGAGTGGCTGTATTGCGGTCAAACACAAGAACAATTGTGAGAAGGGCTTCGCACAGGGCGGGGCTTTGCTCAGGTACACACGGAGTCGCTATGAGTTGGAACTGACTTGCTCTCACCTAACAACCACAACAAGGCTCACTGGTTTTGTTTCTCTGAAGAACCCAGGCTAATGCAGTCTCCTACCAAAAAAAATGTAATGTTGTTTTATATGTCAAAGGAAAACATTTTCTTACTCCATTTTCCAAAAGCTATAGCATGAAAGAATGCCATGCTTTATGATAGACGAACTATTGCTGTTATGTCTCACTGAGGGGGTTCCAGCTCATAGTGACCCTGTGAACCAAAGAATGAAACACAGTCTGGGCCCGCACCATCCTCACAATCACCAATGTTTCCAGCCTATTTTTGCAGCTCCCGTGTGAACACATTTTTAGAGGTCTATGTCTTTCCTGCTGAACTTAGCAAGCATGAGAACCTTCTCCAGGACATGGTCCCTCCTGATAACATGATCAAAGTACATCCTCACTTCTGAGAAACATTCTAGTTGAACTTCTTCCAAGACAGATTTTTTCATTCGTCTGGCAATCAGTGGTCTATTTAATACTGTTTGACAACACTATAATTCACTTTTTGATCAGTATAAAATTATAGGCTGTCATGTCACTCCTCACAAGGCACCGGTAGTAAAGAATCATGGGATATATATATATATATATATATATATATACCTTCACCAATTAGCTACTGAGTTCAGGGCAAAACCTCAAAGACAATAAACCCTATCTGAAAATTCTTCATTGAACTTTCCAGTATTTTAAATCCATTTTATTATGTATTATTTTTAATATAGTATGTGTATGTATGTGTGTGTCTACTGTGTGTGTGTTTGAGATGGGCTGCCCATATATTTGGATACCATTTATGCAAGGAACATTTCAGGCTACATATACCTACAGGGGCAGTGAATTATTTAATGTGCCTCCTCTAGCCAATGTCTCAAAAAGCCCCACCAAATGACCTTTCTCTGCATGGGTCTGGGCAAAAGATGGGGGAAGAGAGTGATAGAGTGCACTTGTCATTGTTAACAGCATTCAATGGATTGCCAGCCTGCCTGCTGAGTTTAAAATGAGCCCTCTGAGAAGCAGGGAGAGTATCTCACTCCCAGCAAGAGGCAGGAGGGAGTGGAGACAGCCCTTTGGACCCGAGATCCCTACTCAGCAAATTTCCCAGATCCCAACAGCTTTGACATCAGAGGGTGACAGAGGAAGGGCACCAGCAGCAACAGAGACAGACCAGGGACAGAGGGGTGGGCTTCCCAGCCCACAGAGCAAATAAAGCTCAATGCTTTGGGGACAGGAGGCCGATCTGTGATGGGAGGTGTCTCTGGACCCTTCATTAGGGGACCTACAGTTGCCAACTCCTCACAGGGCTGGAAAGCTGAATGAAGTAGCATCCCCTTCGAAGCAGCCCTGAAGGGACTTTATAAGGTAGTTTGAGTTAACAACTGTGTCCTGCGCATTTCTCCCCTGCACAGCAACCTGTTAACAACCCTCATAAACCCTTTAATTATGAAGAGTGTTTATGTGGCCACTGAGATACATGATTGAATCCAGTAGCTGGAAAGGTAGAGAGTGTTGTGAACAACAGAATAGTGCTTTGTCTTAATGTCATGGAATTCCTAACGTTTAGAGTTGGAAAAGACATCAATGACAACTCAGAACAAGCACTATCTCTTTACAGATGAAAGAGCTGAGATCCACAGATATCACTGACTTATCCTAAATGAAAATACTGGTATATACAAAGCAATACTCAGAGCCATAATTATATAATTAGAATTGTTTGGTCTATGTTTAAAATTTCCCATTTTATATTCCACATGATACATGCATGAACTCATATAAGCCTTCCAACATCCTTATACAGATTTTATCTATAATATTGTATTGTTATCTAAAATAATATAAGGGTGATATTTATAATAATTATCATACTATTCTCATTTACCAGATGAAGAAAGTGAGGTGAAGGAAACTCAAGTAATATTCTCATTAGTGCAAAATTAAGGTTCATGAATAGGTGTATGGTTCCAAAGAGAATGCCTGACCTCTTTATTTCGATCAGTAAGGATTATTGTTGCTAGGTGTTCTCAGGTAGCTTCTTTCTCACAGTGGCCCAATGCACAGAGACAAGGCACTGTGCAGACATGCACTGTCCTTGCACTGGCTGCTATGTTGGTGCCCATCATAGAGCCCCCGTGTCATCCCATGTCCATGTCCTTTTCCAAGTAACATGAATCCTTGTTTCTAGAGAGCATGCTGGTGGCATTTCTTCTGAGAGAGATTTGCTTCTGGCAGTCCACGTTTCTTTCCCTATTCTCCACCACCACCACAATCCCAATGCACCAATTCTTCTGTGGTCATCTTTATTTAATATCCAACATTCACATGTATATGAAGCAATTGAAAATTACATGGTTTGTGCTGGACACCCCTTAGTCCTCAAAATGATAGCCTTACTCTTTGCTTTCAAAGAGACCTGTGCAACAGACCTGTCCAGTGCAATCCACCTTCAGTTTCGTGCCGGCTGCCTCCAGAAGGTTAGCTTGTGTTCCAAGTAAAAGGACATACTGACAACGTCCATCTTCTCTCTGTTTATCATGGTGGTGTCTAGTGGTCCAGGTGGATTTGGATTTTCTTGGAACGGAGTTGCAATCCATAGGGGAGGCTGAAGTCTTTGATGTACATCAACAAGTTCTTCAAAGTACTAGTCTTTCAGCAAGCAAGGTCACTAAGTCTTTCTCTTTTCCAACGTGTGCTCTTTTTCATAATGTTCAGTTTCTCAGATTATGTACCTACCAGCCAGATTGAATAAGTGGGGTGAAAAGGTACAGCTCTGGCACACATGCAGTATTCCCTTGTTCTGTTTGAATGACTGACTCTTTGTCCATATACAAGTTCCACACAAGCACAAGAAAGTGTGTGGAATTCTCTGTCTTTTCAATGCTAGCCAGTTTGTTGATTCACATAATCACATCCTTTGCACAGTCAATAAAACATAAGTAAATATCTTTCTGGTATTTGCTGCATTCAGCCAAAATCCTTCTGACTTCAGCAAGCCACTCCATCAGCATCCACACTGTCTTCTGAATCCTGGCTAAATTTTTGTCAGCTCCTTGTCAATATACTGTTATAACTAATGTTGAATTATCTTAAACAAAATTATACTTGCCTGTGATATTCATGATATCATTCAATAATTTCTGCATTCTGTTGGATCATCTTTTTTGGAATAGGTGCAAATATATATCAAATCTAGTTGGTGGGCTCAGTAGCTGGCTTCCAAATTTCCTGGCACAGATGAGTGAGTGCTTCCAGGGCTTACCAGCTCCTTGAGATATTTCAAATTATAATCTGTTAGTTCCTAGAGTCCTGCTTTTGACTAAGACTGTCAGTACAGCTTAGATTTCTTCCTTCAAATCATATTTGTTATCATAGTTTACCTCTTCAAATGGTTGAATATTGACCAATTCTTTTTGTACAGTGATTCTGTGTATTTCTTCCATCTCCTTTGGATGCCTACTGCATGATTCAGAATTTTGCCCATAGAATTGTTCACCGTGTTACTGGAATTGAGTGCTTGTCTTTACTAAGAGAAACACTTACTCCGGTTAGACATAGAGGCAATGCTGAAAATATTTTCAGCGGCTTCTAGTAGGAGTGAAATCACCTCCAGTACAGCAGATACATTAGCTTGCTTGTCTGCACAGCAGAATGCCAATCTATTAAGGCTTCCAGCGGGTGAGATTCTTGGCATTTCAGTGCAGGCATGCTCTGTTCCAACTAGATGATGTTAGGACAAGGGGTTGGGGAATGTAGTTGTGGTAGTCACCTAATCTGGTGTCAATTTGAGGATTAAGAGTACATGGGGTGGAGTCTAGGCTGTCAATCTGGAGATAGCCAATGAGACTTCTGTGAGGGCATGACCTTCTCCTGAGAATTCTGGGAAATCTGGTACTTCCTCCTTGGAGGCGGAAGACACATTTCTCTCTCTCTCTCTCTCTCTCTCTCTCTCTCTCTCTCTCTCTCTCTCTCTCTCTCTCTCTCTCTCTCTCTCTCTCTCTACTACTCCCTGGGAGACATTGCAGAAGATAAGCCACATAGAGGCAATCAGACCTTGGAAGCTGGAGAAGCTACAGAGAGACCCTGCCAGCACTGAGAAGCTCACACCGCTGTGCCCAAAGACTTTCTACCCACTGGCTTGTGATTATCCTGTATTTGGCTTCATTACATGTGTTTTGTGTGTCTGAAGAGGATATTATAGATTGGTATCGGACATATGGGCTAATATCAGACTATGGCCTTGGACTGGACTGGGTTAGGATGCTTTCTCAATGTTCAATTCTTCTTGTATATAAACCTCTCCCTTATACACACATGTGTCTATGAATTTGTTTCTCAAATCCACACAGACTAACAGTAGTCCAAAAGATAGTGCCAATTCTATTTTAAATAGCTTAAAGTTTCCATTAAGAGAAAAAATCACAACTAACAGAATTTCTTTGAGCTCTCATTCAATTTAAGAAGGGAATCTCTCTCGCCTATGTTTCTGGTTTGAGACTATGCTAATACTCCTTTGCCCAGTCTCATTGATAACACTGAGTTAGCAAAATTTCACTATGATTTAATTGACTCTTAACAGGGAGACCATTCTAAATAATAACAAACAACTGATAGATCCTAAACCAACAGCTTAGATATAAAATTTGCATGAAATGATATATTATTTCTGTAGATTCAATGTTCAAAGGCTTTTCAAAAGATAAGTAATGCATAACTTGGGCAACAAATATGGAGATGATCATTTTCCTTATTTAAGATCAATTTTTATTTTCTAACTATCCACTTATCATATTGAAGGGAGAGAATATATTGAGAAGTTGAGAGTGAAAAAGTATCCAGAGAAGTTCCAGGTGAAAAACTGTGAGATGACATTTTATTAATTCCCATACTAAATCTATAAAGCAGAACACGTTAATAATGTCTACTTCATATGATCACAAATAAGGTATTCCGACTTTTGAGGTAACATCTTGATGAATTATTCCCCAATATATTTTATCATCTTATTCAGGAAAAATAAATCAATATACTTTTCCTATTCAAAATAATCACTGAGCAAACATATTGTATTCAACTTAAATTCTATTTCTTGACATATATATTTTTGTGTAACTTGATATAGAATGACTTTCAAAGAATATATTTACATGTAGTATTATGCATGATATATATATATATAGATACATATGAAACTGGACAAACTGATTTTCCTTCAGAGAACAATGGACTATCCTTTTGCTGGATTTAAATTCACAAGAAATTCAAGTTAACTTTAATTTGTGCTATTTTAACAGTTTACTACAGTTCTCACCCCTTTTGAGAAAGAATTCATTCCTCTTGAAAAATTTATGGGATTCCTTTACAACTGCTTTTTAAGAGAAAAATGAGTCAGGTCACCATCAATCCCCCTACAGATAGTTTATGAAATTAGTGCTGGCTCTGTCCCTTCCTTTACTATGGTTTGTGAGGCCTTAAAATGTAATTTAAGAGGTGAGATTATAGGCACTTCCTCATTCAGGAAAAAGCAAGGGGAAGAAAATTCGTCTCAGGAAATATAAAAAGCCTTAGAAGAACGATTATTTTGTAGATATTGTGAGCTGAGAGGGTGGATCATGAGTGAGTTGGGTTCTTTCAAAATAGACTCTGGCAGTTTGTTAGGTTATAAATTCAAATGTGGTCTCACAAATGCAAGTCAATTTACATCATGAGGAATCTTCCACAAAACACCATTTAGTTCAAACTCATTGCTACCAGGCAGCCATTAAATAATAAGCCACCTCCTCTGTGGGAGACAAGAAGTCCAACTTTAGCAGGTTTATAGTCTTTCATTAGCAAGAGTAAGAAGAGCAATAGCAGTACCCCAGAAAGGTGTGCACTCTAAGGCAGGAGATCCTTTTGGCCAATTGACCGTGTGATTATTTTACATCACCTCAAGTAAACACCACCTTCCTCATCTAGAAGCTTCTACCTTTCAGAACTCTGTGGTAACTTGTACATATTATCTTCCACATCTCAGAAATGTACTCGCGCTTGTGCTTGTACTTGATCGACTAGCTATGCGTGCTTGTGAGCAAGTCTCCAGCTGGGCTTCACCTCCTTTATGGTGAAAAGTGGTAGTTATAAAGGTCCAAGAGAGCTATTGATAGGGCATATTTTGCTTTGTTTTGGATTTTTTTCTTATCCATGAAGCTAAATATTTTCAAGAAAGTTCTGATTAAAACCAGCCACTTTTCTTTCATCCTAAATTGAAAATCCTTTCTTCTCTGTTTGAAAACTAAATTAGAATCTCAAAAGGCATGGATAAGTGGACTGATGTACACTGATCACCATAAAAGAGACCTCTGTAGAACATATTAACATCAGCCAGTGGTTGAGGTTTTCCTCTTCTGGTTTTATAAATCCCATTGTACCTAATCTCACTGAGCATTTTTTACTTCCCCCCACCTTCCCAGATCAAAATGATCTCTGTATCACTTGTAACAAAATTCTGCACCATAGTTTGAAGAATGGCATATGTGTGTAAGAGAGAACTTTATATCAAAGAGCAATTATATATTAAGAAAACATCCCATCTCAGTCCAGATCAAGTCTACAATTGCCCATGTGTATATACTATTCCATAAATTCCTCTTCAGACCCATGCAGCCATGCAATAATGCCAAATTCAGAAAGATCGCAGGCCAGCAGGTGGAAAGTCTTGTGGATCCAGTGGCAGTGGAAGCATCTTTGAACTGGTGTGGGTCTCTACATGACTTTTCCAGCTCTAGGGCTCAGGCTCCATCAGCTTTGCTCCTTGTGCCTTGCCAGCAGGAATGTGTAGCAGGGAGTGAGTGTATCTGGCCTGCGGTCAGCTATTTATCTTCCTCACACCTCCAAATGAAGTCATCAAGCTGTGACCTCATTGACAGGCTAGACTCCACCCCTTTGCAAGTTGACAGGAGATTATGTAACTGCAACACAGTTGAAAGTGTCGAACCTTTCCGTTGGCTGGTTTTCTAGCAAGTTTCCTGCTACAGGCATGCTTTCTGAGTGGAACTCCATTTTCTGCTATCGATTGACTTTCTGTTGTGGAACTCTGAACCCCAAAGTTAATGCAACTTCCTGCTCCCGAATGTCCTTCTCTCTTCACTCACACCCTTTCACTGTCTGTGTCTCTTCCACTGATAAGTCTCTTCCACTGTGACTCTGCTGCCTTTCCTCTTCTTTGTGCTGGTGATGAGCTGGGACTGTCCCTCCACCTCTCTTTTGTGGTAGAATTCCTGTCATTTCCACCACCCTGCCTGTGCCTGGTTCTCTCTGGCTAACACATTGTGTTCCCACAGAACCTGTATATAGACAAAAAAGCAGTTCCTAGAACAGAGCAAAGGAATAGGAATAATGCTTGATTTAAAATTAGGAAGGGAATATGGGTTATATCCTTTCACCATACTTATTCAATCTGTATGCTGAGTCAATAGTTCAAGAAGCTGGTTTATACAAAACATACAAACAAACTTGGCATCAAGATTGTTTGAAGACTCATTAAAAGCCTGAAATGTTGAGATAACCAACCTTGCTTACTGAAATTGGAGAGGACTTGAAGCCTTTACTGAAGATGGCAAAAATTTCCACCCTTTTACATAGATTACACCTCAACATAAAGAACACAAAACCCTCACAAGCGGTTCCACAAGCAATATTATGACAAATGGAAAAAGACTGGACTTGTCAGGGACTTCATGGTACTTGGATTTACAATCAAGGTGGAATCAGAAGTTAGAAAAGTAAACAGCACATTGAAATGATCAAATCCATTGCAAAAGATCCCAAAGTGTTTCAAAGATTTCTTAGAGTGTTCAAAAACAAAGATGCCACTTCAAAGACAGTTTCGCCTGACCTACAGAATGGCACTTAAAATCATATCTTGTGCCTATGCAAGGTCACCAAGAGTGGGCATTGACTCAGTGGCAGTGCAATTATTTGCCGATGCCTGGGAAACAATGACTAAGGAAGACCAGAAACAAATTGATGCATCTGGATCATACTGTTGGTGAAGAATCTTAAATATTATGGACTCCTAGAAGAAAGAAATGGAGATCTGGTGGAGTAGTGATCAAGCACTGGGCTGCGGTTTGCATGGTCATCAGTTCAAAACCACCAACAGCTTCATGGGAGAAAGCCAGGGCAGTCTCAGAAATAATCAGGGTGCCGCTATGAGACAGACTTTAGGAGAAAGAAACGATCTGGGTTGGAAGATCTGTGTCAAGCAGAATGCTCCTTAAGATCAAGGATGGTGCCGCTTTGTCTTATAAACTTTGAGCCTGTTATCCAAGAGCCACGTCTCTGGAGAAGGACTCCCGCTAGTTAAAACAGAGGGCAGGTGACAATGAGGAAGTGCCTCCACGAGATAGATCGATGCAGTAACTGCGACCAGGGTCTCAAACTGAGCTATGATTGTGAGGATGGAGCTCAACTGGGTGATGTTTTGTTTTGTTACAGATTGAGTTCCCATGAGTGTGAACTCAGTGAACAGCAATCAACAACAGCAGCAAAATATGCACATAACATATGCACATATGTCCTCAGCACCAGCTGATCCATGTGAGAACAAATGTGACAATCACCTTGCATAAAGGTTTTAGCCTCAGAAACTTCGCTAAGCAGAGTTGCCTAGAGGGTGAGTATGAGTCACAATCGAAACACCAATGGGTTTTGTCTTATCACTTAGTTTTGACTCATTTTTTATGCATATGGAGTGACTCCTCAGAATAAACCTCTTTATTGAAATTTCAATGAGTTTTGATAATTTTTAACATAGATAAAATTATTCAAAGATTTAATTCAAACAATTCTATAAGAAACTTGAAACTACAGAGCAAAAGGACAGTAAAATTTTAATACAGGAGAAAGGGGAAGAAGAGATAAAATTTCTTAGTAAAGACAGTTTTTCATACTTTTCAACTTTGAGATCTAGAGAAAATGCTATAGATGATGATACTTTTCTTGAACTGGTTTCAGAGATGGTTTCTATGCCATGAAAGGAAATAAGTATGATTTGAAGAGTTCTATATAGATGGGTTATTTGAATTCATCATCATTTGTCATTTCTGAATGCTCCCCCCACCCTTCTCACATGCCACCCCATTTCAACAGCAGACTTGGTTATTCATATGTAACTCTGTGTGCACAAATTTGAATTTACAATTAAATTAATCAATCTGCTAACTAAATAATTTATCTCACCACCACTTTAAGAAGGCAATGGATTTCCCCAAATACCCTGAGATTGAAATGGAGAATGTTCTTCCCAAATGCCAGACAGTGACAGGAAGAGTGCCAGCACTCAGCCAGTGCTCTCTACTTCCAAAGCCTGTGTTTCTACCACTGTATTGGCAGGACCCTCCCCTTAATAAGAGGGAGAGAATTTAAAAGAAAATGACCCAAACAGGACCCCTCCATGTGGGACTTTTGCAAGTAGATGTTAAAATTATGGACTCATACTTTCCCTGTTGAAATGGGTCAACTCCACCAAGGACAGTTTGGGGCAGCCGTGGCCTCTGGAGGGAATGGAGTCCCTGCTCACAATGTTTAGTGTTGGCTAAAAATGTGGGAAAAAATAGATAACTGGGGCTTCCTAAAAATGAAATTCTTATCCTTGTAAAAAACCTTTACAAAAAAGAGAACCTGGGGAAAAAATCCTGAGCCACGACATATCTAACAAGAATCTACTGTCTAAATATATACATAAATTTTGACATCTCACAACAAAAAGACAAAATAATCCAATAAGCATTAGCCAGGGACATAAGTAAACACTTTATCCAAAGGATATTCAAGGGCCAGTAATAGATGAAAAGATGTTTGCAAAAACCAACTGCTATTGAGTTCAATCCAACTCATAGTGTCCTTCCACGGAGATTATGAGACTGTCAACTGAAATGGCTAACTCACAGTGCCACCATTAGCGATTTGAGAGATGTAAATAAAACTTATATGAGCTACCATATCTTTCCTGTGAAAATGGCAATTATTTAAACAAAACAGATAACAATAAATGAATAAATTGGAGGGATATGGGATACACACATAGAAAGCAATGTTCTTTGACTGTTACCAGGGATGAGAAGGGGAGAAAGGACCACCACTTTCTTGATAGTAAACACTGGTATTTTTAATGATGGGAAAAATCAATCTCATATATAGATAAAATCTGCCCAACTTTCCCAAGGTAAATGAAAACACTAAAAAGAAAAATGGACCATTTCAGTTAATGCTATTGCATACACAAGTTTTCAACAGCAATAACAATTAAAAATTTTGTGTGTAATAGATTTTGTGTCAACTTGCCTGGTTCAGTTTTCTCAGTAAGAGTTTGCCAGTAATCTCCCTTGATGTGATCTAAGACAATGAATTAGATTAGATCCAACAAAACAATCAAATTTGAGCAGCCAGCAATTGTAATGGAGTGCACCTTCACCGATGAGGTCACAGACTTGATGCAAATTGAAGAAAAGCTCATCAGGACTGTGATCTGCTCCTTTTCAGCAGACTCTATGGTAAAGCTTGTCACTTCTAATGAATCTTGATCCTGCATGTAGTTCATCGACCTCCTGCTTTCCAATCCTAGGAACCATCAGCCAACTGCTTACCTTGGATTCACTAGACATTGCATCTACCAGCCTATTTAACCTCCCTGCTTTCTGGATTATCAGCTCCTGTAGCAACGTGAGTCAGGATAAGCCTCCCACTTAAATTCTGACCCACACATTTGAACTGGACTAGACTTACCTATCTCTCTAAGTGTGTGAGCCATACAGGATATGTCTCTTTCTATGTATGAGTTAATATAACCATTGGTTTTGCTTCTCTAGAGAACCCAATGTAATACAATACTTATGGTTGAATTCATATATATATATAAATATATATGCAGAGGACAGTATATGTGAATCAATGCACATGATATAGAGGAGTATTATAAACATATGTATGTTTTTCACATCTATTTGCATGTGAAACCTATCATCTACCTCCCTCTCCATTTCCATAAAGCATATAGAGGGGCACAGGAATACAGACTTTCTAATCATATAAAAATAAATTGTGGGATTGGTATACTGGGTTAAAGTGTTTAGTAATACAGTTTTTATGGGACAGCTTAGGGAACTGGCAAAGCATACTTCATAAAGATCATGTTATAAAGATAATGGAGTCTAGAATTTTTAAAGCTTTTGAGCAAACATCTAAGACAAAAGAGATTGAAGAAAACTATAGACACAAAGAAGAGACAGGACTAAGTGTCCGCATGAATAGCAGTCTCTTCTAAGATCTGTTCAGAAGAACGAATTGGTGTTCTAGGACGACTGCCAACTTTATGATCAGGAATGAAATAAACGCTCCTTAGAAAAATGGGGAAGCCTATGGATCAAAACTCAAGTTTCTCAAAAAGGAATACCAGAAATCAATGAAACCAAAAAACAGAAGGGGAGATGAAAAGAATGAAGAAGAGGGAGAGAGAGACATCATGAAAAAGAAATGAAACAAAAAGGATAGCAACAAAGTACTACAGAGAATTGAACTCCAACAAATTTGAAAATCTAGAAGAAATCGACAAATTTCTGGAAGCATACTACCTATCTAAACTAACAAACTGGTTGGTAATTTGTTTTTTAAAAATCACAAAAGAACAACTTGATCGGGTAGGTCATTTAAAAATTCTCAACATAAAAAGGACTTAGTCAACTTTCTGGGAATATTCTACAAAACATTTAGAGATGAGAGGACGGCCATTCTAATTGAACTATTCCAGCATATAGACCAATATGGTAGACTCTTGAATTCATTTTATCAAGTGAGTATAACCATGACACTAAAATCAAGCAAAAGCATCACTAAAACATGGAAGTACAAAATAATATCCCTCAGAAATATAGGCCAAAAAATCCCAGCTAATATAATCCAACAGCAAATTGAATTACATGAAGAAGAATGAGGCATTAGCATTGGAGGAAGGCTTCTTAATAACCTGCTAGATGCAGATGACCAAAACATTGCTTGCTGAAAGTGAGGGGGACTTAAAGCACTTTCACATGAAGATCAAGGATCGCAGCCTTCCACATGTATTGCAATTAAATGTAATGAAAACCCAAATCTTCACAACTGGACCAGCACTTAATATCATAATAAGTGGAGAAAAGGTTGAAGCTATCAAGGATTTCCTCTTGCTTGGGTCTACAATCAATGCTCGTGGAAGCAACAGCTAAGAAACCAAAGTACACATTGCATTGGTAAATATGCTGCACAAGATCTCTTCAAACTATTGAAGAGCAAAGCTATCCCATCTTTGTGGACTAAGGTATGCGTGATCCCAGCTGTGGTCATTTCAGTTGTTTCAGATGCATGTGAAAGTTGGATACAGAATGAAGGAACTCAAAGAAGAATTCATATATTTGAATTATGGTGCTGGCAAAAAAAATATATTGCCAGTACCGCGGATTGCCAAAAGAACGAAAGAATCTGGCTTGGTCTTGGAAGGAGTCACCCAGAATTCTCCTTAGAAGTAAGGATGGCAAGACTTCATTTCACATACTTTGGACTTGTTATCAGACAGACAAGTCCCTGGGAAAGGACAGTATGCTTGGTAAAGAGGAAAGGCAGTGAAAAAGAGGAAGACAACGGCATCGCTTGACGACGTGGATTGGCAGAGTGACTACAACAATGGCTGGAACGTGAGAAGAGCTGTGGGATGGATGCACAGGACTGTGAAGTGTTTCACGGGGTCACTGGAATTGGAGCTGCACTGATGGCACACAACAACAGCAACAACACATCCCAAAGTAATACTTCATCATGACCAAGTGAGGTGCATGCTAGGCATGCGAGGATGGTGCACCTTTGGACAAAACAATGAACACCATCCATTATATGAATAAAATAAAAGATGGAAACCATATAATTATATCTCTAAGGGAATATGATAAAAATATCCAACACAATAGGAATAGAAGGAAAATCCCTCAACATAATACATGGCATATATACAAAACCAAGGACCAACATTAGTCAACAGAGAGAGACTACCTGCATTCCTCTAGAAACTTGTAAAGAGAGAGAGAGAGAGAAACAGACAAGGATGTCCTGTTCCTTGCCTGTTATGATTACTCCAGTTCAACATTGTGGTAGAACTCTCAGTTACAGTCATAAGGCAAGAAAGGAAAATGAAAGGAGTCCAAATTAGCAAAGGAGTAAATATTTCTTTATTTCTAAATGATATGATTCCATATGTAGAAAATCCTAAATAGTCAGCAAGAAAGTTACTTGAAATAATAGAAAGATGAGGCTTCCTACTCCCATAAATGTTTCTGAAACCCACTGAGGCAGTTCTACCCTGTCCTATAGGGTCTCAATGATTTGTCATTGACTCAATGGCAGTGAGAATTAAAATATTGAGTAAAGTGGTAGAGTACAAGATCAACATAAAACAATCAATTAGATCCCTTACACTAACAGAACTCTGAAAAGGGAAACAGTCAAGCAATGTCATTTTCACAGCTCCCCCAAAGATGAAATCTCGAGGAATACATCTAATCAGATCAGAAAAATGGAAGGCCAATATATAGAAACCTACAAAATATTTTGACAAGAAACTAAAAGAAATCTACATAAATTAAAGAATATTCCATGTGCATGTGTAAGAAAACAACATTGTAAAAATGGAAATACTACTCCAAGTTATCTACAATTATTATGCATCCTGATCCTGATTCCAACATTGTTCTTTGACGAGTTGAGAAAACAAATCACCAAGTTTATATGGAAAAGAAAGAGACTTATATACCCAAAGTACTACTAAAGAAGGACAAATACCTCTCAGCTAGATTGTTGTGAATTATTAAGAGGGAGAAAAAGGGCAGGCATGATGGTGGGGCAGGAGAAAGGTCAAAGGAATCAGAGGACAAATTGAGGAAACAAAGCTATGGATAGAGTTATACACATAGGTGTGTACATGTGTAAATACATTAATTCATAAAAAATAGAGGTATCGGTCTATGTACATGTATATATATGGCAATACACTGAGGTAGTGGACAGACTTTGGGCCTCTGCTCAAACCCTGCCTCAATGCAAGGACACTTTGTTCTAACAACCTCTGTGATGCTCACCCTCCCAGCACGATCACTGAAGACAAAAATGGGTGCATAAACAAAAGTGGTGAAGAAAGCAGGATGGTGCCTGGTTATCAAATGATATAGTATCTGGGGTCTTAAAGGCTTGAAGTTAAACATGCAGCCATCTAGCAGAGAAACAAGCCCACATGGAAGAAGCACACCAGCCTGTGAGATAATGAGGTGTATGGTAACAGACATCGGAAGACCACAAACAAACAAACAAACAAACAAACAAGCAAGCAAAACCATATTGTTGAGAACAGGGCGGGTCAGAGCAGAAATCCAAAACCCATCTGTAGAAATGGAACAGCACCTCACAGAAAGGTCACAAGGAAGGGATGAGTAAAGCACCGATGAAACACACAATATTCCTCTGGTTTCTTAAGGCTTTCTGACCCCACTATCATAACCTGAGTCCTGCCTTTCACTGGGGCCTAGAGTGTAGCATGTATACAGGTACAGATAAGAGATAAGAACTCATGACACATGGAAAGCAGGAACAGGAATGGGAGTAGCAATACCAGGAGGGTAGGGAGATGGTGGGAAGAGGAGGGGAAGAAGGGGGAACCGATTGCAATATCGATACACAACTACACTCCCCCGGGGGTATGAACAACAGAACTTTGGGGGAGGGGAGACCTTGGTCTGTGTAAAATATGAAAATAATAATAATTTATAATTTATCAAGCAGTCAAGAGGGGGGAGGGAAAAAAGAGGAGCTAATACCAAAGGCTCAAATGGAAAGTAAATGTTTAGAAAATAATGATGGTAACATGTGTACAAATATGCTTGATAAAGGCATCAAAGAACAAAAAATCATATCATTGACTGCACACCTCCATGATAGGATCGCTGAAGACAAACGGGTGCATAAGCAAATGTGGTGAAGAAAGCTGATGGTGCCGGCTATCAAAAGAGATAGTGTCTGGGGTCTTAAAGGCTTGAAGGTGAACAAGCGGCCATCTAGCTCAGAAGCAAATAAGCCCACATGGAAGAAGCACACCGGCCAGTGCGATCACGAGGTGCCCAAGGGACCAGATATAAGGTATCATGCAAAAAAAAAAAGATATAAGTGTGTGTATGTATGTGTATATATGTGTATATGTATATATGTATGTGTATATATGTATATATATATCATATTAAATAAAGGGGGAAGTGCAGAGTGGAGACCCAAGGCCCAAGTGTCAGCCAATGGAGATCCCCTCATAGAGGCGTTTAGGAGAGGAGATGGGTTAATTAGGGTGCGAGGTAGTACCGATGAAGAACACAGCTTTCCCCCAGATCCTGGATGCTTCCTCCCCCCAACTACCATGATCCGAATTCTACCTTGCAAGGCTGGATAGGACAGAGGCTGTACACTGGTACATATGAGGGCTGGAGGTACAGGGAATCCAGGGTGGACGATACCTTCAGGACCAAGGGTGTGAGGGACGATGCTGGGGGAGTGGAGGGTGAGTGGGTTGGAAAGGGGGAACTGATTACAAGGATCCACATGTGACCTCTTCCCTGGGAGAGGGACAGCAGAGAAGGGGGGAAGGGAGACTCCGGATAGGTCAAGATATGACAAAATAACGAGGTATAAATTACCAAGGGCACATGAGGGAGGGGGGAAAGGGGAAGGAGGGGAAAAAAAAAAAAGAGGACCGGATGCAAGGGGCTTAAGTGGAGAGCAAATGCCTTGAGAATGATTGGGGCAGGGAATTTATGGATGTGCTTTATACAATTGATGTATGTATATGTATGGATGGTGATAAGAGTTGTATGAGTCCCTAATAAAATGTAAAAAAAGAAAAGAGGAGAAAAAAATGATTAGGGCAAAGACTGTACAGATGTGCTTTATACAATTGATGTATGTATATGTATGAACTGTGATAAGAATTGTATGAGCCCCTAATAAATTGTTAAAATTTTAAAAAAAAGAAATTAAACGTGTAGAACATATGTACAACAACAAAAAAAGAAATTGATTAGGGCAAAGAATGTACAGATGTGCTTTATATAATTGATGTATGTATATGTATGGATTATGATAAGAGTTGTATGAGCCCCTAATAAATGCAAAAAATTTAATTAAAAAATAAAATTATTAAAAAAATATGCTTGATAAAATGGATTGATTGTGATAAGAGCCGTAAGGGCCCCCAATAAAATGATCTTTCAATTTAAAGGAAAAAAAGAACAAAGTTAGGTGGCATTGAGTCAGTGCTAAACTATAGCAACCCTACGCACAGCAGAACAAAACACTGCAGGGCCCTGTATCACCCTCACGATTGTTCCTAGCCCTGTCACCCCATGTCCTTGAGGGCCTTCCCTTCTTTGCAGTCCCTCCCCTTTACCAAGCATGGAGTCCTGCTCCAGGGACCGATCTCTCCTGAGAACATATGCAAGGTGCCAGCTCTGTCCCTGAGGAGCACTCTGGCCTTACTTCTTCCAACCCAGATCAGTTTGTCCCTTTAGCAGTCCATGGAACTGTTAATCTTCTGCTCCAACACCACCATTCAAACGCAATGATTCCTCTGTGCTCTTCTTTATTCAAGGTTCAACTTCCACATGCATATGAGGCCATGGAAAAAAGGATCGCCACAGGAGACTAAAGGTATATCACCTGTTGGTTCAAAAACCAATTTGCTCTGCTAACTTTCACCCACATCATAGAAAGGTTTTTATTAAAATAAACAAACAAATGTGAAAGTGGGGAGAAGACTGTGGACATTCTCTCAGTTCTGAACTGATGTATCTACTCATAATTCACATTTCGTCTGCTCTCTGCTAGTTTACTTTTCTAACATTCTACACAGCACTACATAAAACACCACTAGTGAGCATGGCTACTTTGAACGGCCTGCCTTGCTCTAATTGGAGCCAGCAATGGACCATGGTCCCTTCCTGCTGGTCAAGGGCTATTTCCTTGCACCAGGAGAGATTTGACACTGCCGTTCCCAGTCCAGGCACCTCCATGTCACTGTCACTGGCCTGGTTTTGATCTTTGAAGCACCTCTCCCTAAACTGGTGTCCAGACTCCTTGCTTTTAAGAAAAGGAGCCCTGGTGCCTCCATCAGAGATTATTAACCTGAGGAGAAACACAAATCCTGCCATGACAGATGTGGCTTGTGACATAAGCATGCTGTTGTCTCCAAGAGTCGACTATGGACAGTCTGATAGTGACAGTCCAGACTGCTGACTGGCAGGGCATGTACAGGAAGCCATCTGGACAAAGGCTTGAGTCTGTTTCAAATTAGGGAGGGTGGAAATACAGTAAGATGATTGCGCTGTGATTAAATAACTAAAAACAATTTATCAACCCAATAAGTTGTCACACCATCTGTCACATAAATGAGACAGTAAAACAGATTGGGGCCTATAACACCGTCTGGTAAAATACAAACCGGATCTGATTATTCATTTTACTTCACTGTCTTTATGACCATTGCCGAGCGAATGTTCCAGTTTTCATAGTCATGCAGCAAGAATTCAATGCTCTCCTTGAATTCTTTTTTTTGGTTTTACTCTCTCATTTTCTGAAATCTGTTTCCTGGAAACCTGTGGAGGGAGCCCAGTTTGAAGACAATGAGAAGTCAGAGGGCTTCCATAACAAGCGTCACCAAAGCGGGTGACTTCAAAGAACGAGCTTGCATTTTCTCACAGTTCTGAAGGTTAGACGTCTGCACTCTGGCATCGGCACGGCTCCGTTCCTCTGTTCTGTTCGCTCCAGACCCTTCCTCGCATTCTGCAATCCCAGACATTCTTTGGCAATACTTACCTTGCAGATGGTCCAACCAAACTACCTTGCCCCATTGTGACTGTGCGTGCTCGGCTCTGGCCAGGTCTGCTCTCTCCTCATAAGGTGCCCCACGGAAGGGATCAGGGTTAGCACTTACCCTGTTCTCATATGCCTCTCTTCATTTAAAATCTGCCATGAAAAACCCTGTACAACATGTATCTCATTTTATGGGCATAACTCGATTCATAATAGGGATTGTGAAAACAAAGCACATCTTTCTTACTGATTTTAAAAAATCAATGAATCTTGACATATGTATCCTCTACTACTAGCAGTAAGATCCCTGAGTAGCCTAAGCTGTTAGTTCTTAGCTGATCACCAAAAAGGCTGATGATGTGAATCCACCCTGCAGTCATGGCAGGAAAGATCTGCTTCTCTGTATCTTACAAAGAAGACAAAGCCTCTGGGATAGCTCTACACTGGAACACATACGGAGCCAGCAGCAACTTGACGGAGCAAGACAGCAACAGCTAATGCCACTGTGTAGTGAGGCGCTATTCTGGTCCAGCTAAACTTGAGTGGCCACCTTCCTTTGTCTCCACAGCAAGGGCATCAGGAAAATTTTCATCATTTTCTTTGCATGAATCAAAAAATGTGCCCAAAGAAATGTCAGCAATGCTCTTAGAGTCACACAGAATGTAACCCTGTCATGACCCAATTATTTCCTGTGTTGAATTTTTTTTATATAACATGTGTTTTTATTCACAGAGGCATACTGTGAGTCATTAGGTGTTTGGAAAATTGTTCATCTCTGTGGAATTTTTTGCCTTGTCTCATCCCCAAATTCTACTTTACAGTCCTGAGAGATATATAGTGTCCTAAAAATCCTATCCTCAAAGGCTTCCCAGAGTCAACAGACTTAAATGTATCCGAAATACAAATTTTCAAAATTTCTTTTTCCTACCAAAAAAATCACTATAGACACCATTCTCTAAAAATAATAATTTGCAGCATAAACCCATTTCTTCTGTTTCAGACTATTATGCAGGACTCTCCTAAATACCACTTGTATGTCACTGGGAAAGCAGATTCCCAATAAATGTTGGAAACGGGAGTTTTATATCCCAGTGGTCATGAGTGGGTTAATTAAAAGACCTGAAATTTAAACTCAAATTTGTCTCATTCTAAAGACCATGATTTTAAAGATGTACTCTTCATTCTGATCCAATACCAGCATACATACACATATATGTTGCTAGGCACTATACCGTTCGTTCGAACCCCCAGTGACCCCACGTACAACAGAACAAAACCCTGCCTGGTCCTGTGCCATCTTCACAATTGTTCTTATGTGTGAGCCCATTTTTACAGCCACAGTGTCCAATCCATCTCATTGCAGCCCTGTTTCTTATTTGCTGAGCCTCTATTTTACCAAGCACACAGTCTCTGGTGACTGATCTCTCGTGACAACACGGCCAAAGTACGTGAGACCAAGTCTTGCCATCCTTGCCTCTAAGTAGCTCTCTGGCCATATTTTTCCATGACAGACGTGTTTGTCCTTTCAGCAGTCCATGGTATTTTCCGTACTCTCTGCCAACATCGTTATTTAAATACATCGATTCTTCTTCCATCTTCCTTATTCAATGTGCAACTTCCAAAGTCATATGAGGCAATTAAAATATCCTGGCTTGGGTCACATGTACCTTTACCTTAGTTCTCAAAGTAGCTTCTGTGCCTCTCAATAATATAAAGAGAGTTTGTACAGCAGATTCACCCAATGCTCTTTTGACTGTTGCTTCCTAGAACATATATATAGTGGACACACACAGACCAGATATTTCTTGAGTTCCATCCGTCAAATACCAGGAAGAATTCAGGGTGAGGACAGTTCTCATCTGTAGCACGTGGGAACAACATGAGTCAGCATCAACTCAAGAGTAACTGGCTTGGGCTGGGTTTCCACGGTGAATTGGGTTGGTAGGAGTAACACAAGGGGTCAGAGTTTTGATATGTCAAGAACTGACTTGACAGCAATGGGTTTTATTTTTGTCTTTCTCTCTCTCCTTTTCTGTTCCTCTCCCTCTCACTCCCCTCTCTCTTTTCCTGTTTCTTTCTTCTTAGGTAAACAGGATAAATTATTAAAACCGAAAAAGATTCAGTTCTATCCAACTGTGCTAAGAGGAAAAAAAATATGACAATTTAAGCTCTAAACTAAGAGTGAATTTCTGTTAGGAAAAAAAAGTCTAAGGATTACATCACTAAGAACAAGAATTCTGGGACCAGATTGGAGTCAAATTTTATCTAATTTTGCTATTTACATCTTTGCAATTATCAGCAAGTAGTTAACTTACCTGTGCCATGACCATCACTGCTCATGAAAGCAGTGATCAGCAAATCAGATGATGCATTTCATTAGACAAATCTGATGCAAGATATTGCTTTAATAAATATCGTAAATGTCACTTATAAGACTTAGGTATCCCTGAATACTGCTCCTTCTATATTTCTTAGAAAATATGTTAAACTTGATTCTGAAAGCCAATCTAGAAATCGATTTAATATAGTAAAAATAAATATGTCTGTGTTAATATGAAATAAGCAACATTGACTAATACTTTACAAAATTCTGGAAATAAAATTAACTGTTTATCTTCATGAAAGAATCTAAACATAAAACTTCTAAGATTCCCAAACTTTTACCCATGATTAAAATTTCTCTAAATCTAAAGACTTTAGGATTAAATAAAATACCCCAGATAAAGAATATTTTGGATAGTGTAATAATTGAATTATTATTGTTTCCACTTATAATTACTAAAAAGGTCATATTTAAATATTACATTTAATAGGATCTTATTTTGATTATTGACAATCATACAGTATCATGTTCTAAATTATTTTACTCAAATTCACTTCAAAAATTACAAAAGTAGCACACTATCCTTTTGCACAGTTTAACAAGGAAGGGAAAATCCATGAGTTACCACAGCTGCCCTCTAATTTCCCCTGTGGTGAATGGTACGGTCTGCCAGTAATGTACACCAAGTAGCAGAGTCCATGTGCCTCAAACTTTAGGAGTATACATGAGTGCACACGGTTTCCAAACTTGTTGAACTAAGGCTCCCTTGCAACTCTTAAAATTATTGAGGATCCCAGAATTTTCCTTGGACAATATAGTTGATTTTACTGTGTGTCCAGTTAAGGTGCTCTGGTGGTGCTGCAGGATATACATGGGGCGGCTAGCCTTCAGGTAAGCTGCTGAAACCTACCAAATGTTCTGAGGAAGGAAGATGAGGTTGTCTGCTCCTGTAGACATTTATGGACTTAAAAACTCCATATAGGGTCACTGTAAGTGGGAATTAAATTGATAGCAATGGGTATATTATCAAATTAGGAACATGTATTAATTAATCCTTGAAAACGGTGACAACAAACCCAACTATGTTAATATAAATCATTTGTCTTTATGAAGACTAGATTCCAGGGCCCCCAGGGCAACTCCTGGGCACATTTTGAGAAACGTTAGTCTAAGGTATGTGTTCCTTCATCCATACTGAGGTGTTTGAAACCACAGTCAGTGTTCAGCACTTTCCCAGATTACGGATTGGTTCCGGAATGGCAAAAGGGCCCAATTCAGGTCAATGAGTCTCAAAAAGAACTTTACTTTGGGTTCCTGAGAAATAGGTTTCCTCTCTTCAAGGAAAAAAGTAGCTCTCTTCATTTGGGTATTATGGAATGTAAATAAAAGGGTCCCAGTTTACCTGAGATAGTTGTCAGCTTGCTCTGGTTGTCTTGGGTGAGTCTTAAAAGCACCGCCTTTCTCTCCTAAATTTCCCAAGTTAGGTGCTAAATTATACCGTCATCTTAGAAATAAGGATAAGAAAGAAGAATTACAACAACCACTTTGTCATTATGAAAGAAGCAGATTGAAGGCAAAGCTAGCGCTCAGACCTGGAAGAGAGCGCAACTGAAAAAATCTGAAAGAGACAGACAGACAGACCCTGACCATAAAGTTGAGTTGTATTTACCAATACCAATCCATGTGTTCCTCATTTTTAAAAAGCAACTGAATCAAACTCTAATGGATGTACTTCCACCACCTCAAGGGAGCATTGCGAACAAGTGTGAATGTGCCTTTCCCCAGCTTTCCCCTTGGCCCCACAAATATGTATACATATTTCACATGATATGCTTTTTGTTTTTTATTTTTCATAAGCTTCAAGTCTAAATATAGGCATGTACATATGTAAATACATATATTATGATAGGGAAATATATCTATGTACATACATTTATAACTTTAGTATTGTTAGCAGACGGACATTGGGCCTCTACTCAAATACTCAAAGTAAAAAATACTTTGTTCTAATAGCCTGGCATTCCTTGATGCTTACCTTCCTGACATGATCACTGAAGACAAAACGGGTACATAAGCAAATGTGATAAAGAAAGCTGATGGTACCTGGCTATCAAAAGATATAGAGTCTGGGACCTTAAAGGTTTGAAGGTAAACAAGCGGCCATCTAGCTGAGAAGCAATAAAGTCCACAGGGAGGAAGCACATCAGCCTGTGTGATCATGAGGTGTCGATGGGATCAGATATCAGCCATCAAAGACCCAGAACAAAAACCTTGTGAATGGAGGGGAGTGCAGAGTGGAGACCGAAAGCCCATCTGTAGTCAATTGGATACCCACTGTCAAAAGGGTAGCATGGAAGAGATGAGCCAGCCAGGGTGCACTATATCACCAAAGAAACATACAAATTTCGTCTAGTTCTTTAATGCTTCTTTCCCAATTCTACCTTACAAATCCAGCCATATCAGAGCATGTACACAGGTTCAGATAAGAGTTTGCAACACAGGGAATCCAGGACAGATAACCCCCTCAGGAACGATACGAGATGGAAGCATTTGTATTAATTCCTAGGGAATCCTCTGCCAACAAAATGTTATCAAACTTGTTAATATTTGGAAATCTGATAAATAAAAAAATGATATCTGAATTTCCTTTTTATTTAATTGACCATAAGAGTCTTAGAAGCATCTCAAAGGTTTAAACACTTTTTCATCTTAACTGTTTTTTTTTTAAAAAATCATTTTATTGGGAGCTCCTACAACTCTTATCACAATCCATCCATCCATCCATTGTGTAAGCACATTTGTACATTTGTTGCCATCCTCATTCTTAAGACATTTGCTTTCTACTTGAGCCGTTGATACCAGCTCATTTTCCCCCTCCCTCCTCGCTCTCCACTCCTTCAGGAACCCGTGATAATCTATAAATTATTATTTTGTCATATTTTACACTGTATGACATCTCCCTTTACCCACTTTTCTGTTGTCTGTCCCCCAGGGAGAAGGTGGAACTGTCACATCAGCATTGGACGGCTCACCGTCAGATCAACGGTTCAAGCCTCGGCCACTCCCCGGGAGACACCATCTCTGCTCTAGCGAGGATCATCAGCCTCGGAAACCCCAAGGGGCAGCTCTGCTCTGTCCTGTGGCAATGCTGCACTGTAGTCAACTCGAGGGAAGGGGTGTTTCATGACTCTGACTCCCCTTATTTTCCTTCTTGAGTTTTGTTTTTCCTTTTAGTGATTGCTTCTCGTTGCATATTAAAGAAATTAGCCCTGGTATTATTCATGGTACATATATTTTCTCAGTATATTTTGAACTTTTATTATGTTTATCATGGGATAATTGTTACTTTCAGATAAATAATTTTTTAATTTGTAAAAATACAATTTATTTTTTGCTATGGTTTGAGATTGTTGTTACTCTGAGAATGATTCATTCATAGATCTTTATAAACATTCATATTTTCTTCTATTTGCTGCTTTGATTTTTCCTGCTGCTTTGATTTTTCCTGATTTTTCCTGCTTTTCTGATTTGCCTGAAACGTATTTTGGTTTAATGAATTAAATACACCCCGAACCATTGGGGCAGACCTTTATTGACTAACCATTTCAATTCCAGGGGCAGGCAATGCCTCTCTGAAAACTACATATAGAAAAATACAAAATAAAACAATGACTATAATGTTTTAGTCACAAGCTTTTGTCTGTTTCTTCATTCTTCCATAACGCCTGGCTCTGTTTGCATCCAAGATGATTCCTCAGAGAAGAAAAATTATTAATATGCTATGCAAAGGGATATTGGTGGGAGGAATGGTAAGACTTAGGGAATATTTAGCTAATCTAATACTTTTTAACTGTATCTTTTAAGCTTCAAATAAAACAAATTAAATTTTTAATTACAATGATAGGATAAGTCTGTAGGCATGCAAAAATAGCATAAAATTAAAATTCCAAGTGACAACGGAGAGCTTCCTGCATTTGGATCTTCAATGTTGTTCCGGCAACCGGAGCCGAGTAGCTGAGTCTCTACAACAAAAGAAAACTGTAGGGCTTTGTTCCCCCTTTTGCCATGTTTTCTAGTCTAGTTTCCACTAATTAAGCAGTAATTTAGTCCCTTACACTTTGAAGTTTCACTCATTACCTGGCTTCTGTAAGTCAACAAAAGGCAACATCTAAAGCCCTCAGTATTGGGCCATCCTTTGGGGACTTCTAATTGAATGTCATTACTTTATTTGGTGCCAGAGTTGGTACTTGTCGTCGCATTGCCCTGTAATAATTCAAATTGTCTGCACACTGCAGGGGACTGTTTGACGCCAGAGTGGAGACCAGACGCTCAGGCAGCCACTTGGGCCGTGGACCTGAAGTCAAAGCAAGGGAACATTGTCATTTGGCTACCTAGTCATTAGCTGTCCTCTATGGCTGTCTGTCGTTTGGAGTGGACAGGATATGTAGTGACTGAATCTTCCTCCTAAAAATAGCTGTGTAAACAAGCATTTGGGATGTACAGTAATTGGTTGCTTACTTGATCACAGATATTTTTAAAGACCTTGGGAAAGGGAAGCTATTTTTACACAGTGACCTTGCAATTCCACACTACTACTACTTTCTCTCTCTCTCTCTCTCTCTCTCTCTGTAAAGAGAGTGAGAGAAGAATTGTCAAGGGAAAGATCAAAAAGATAAAAGAAAGTTGCCCTATATTATCTCTGAGGAATTTGAAGAATTGTGTGTCACTGAAGGGAAAAAAAAAAGTAGTTCTCTTGCCACCTTACTGGCAATTGATTTTTTTCCTCAATAGAAATCAACACCCAAACTTCATTTTTTTTACTGCACCTTAAAAGTTTATTATAGATGGGGCGAATTACAAGCTCAAAGTCCTTAGGAAGCCTTAGAAAAGCTCTCTGATCCACACACTAGTGCAATCCAGACAGAATTTTGCCTTTCCCTGGATGAATAATTATATGGTAAATCTAATCACACCACTTCTAATGATAGGCTTGCATTTGGCTCTTTGGGGACCAAAAAATAAGAACATCTTCCTGAGAGTCCGCATCTTCCCCTTTCGTCAGTGGTGCCTGCAGGTCCACACCACCACCAGCAGTTAATGCTCATGTGTGCCTTTGGTTTTAAATTGTGCCCGAGGGAGGGGAAAAAAAACAAAACAACATTTTAAAACTTTAAAGCAGTTATTTAAAAAATGGGTATCACTGAAAAATTAAAATGAGTTTATCAAACAATGAAGCTATTTTCTTCATCACCTCACAGGAATAAAATGGCCATGAAAGTAACAGATGCCATTTCTTCCCTAATATGTGTAGGCAAAGTTTCTAAATCAAGATATAATTCACATAAAATTCAGCTGTCTACAGTATACATTTTGGTGTGTTTTAGTGTATTCACCAAGCCGGGTAGCCATCACCACACATGTGTATGGACCCTGCAGAGGACAGGGTGCAATTGCCCCGGGGCTTTCTGAGACTGTAACTGTTAGGTTTTGTTGTTTTTTTTTTGGTGGGGGGGGATTCACATAGATTTAATGTGTATAAAGCAAAGGATAGGACAGTCCAAAAGTCAATAGAAATTATCTGTATAATTCATAGGGGAGGCGCAAGGGAAGTGGCTATGGGACCCACACCTGGACACGTGAAAAAATAATTTACAAAACAGCCCCCACCCGCAAGGACGGTGTCACGCTTTCCTTGGCCCCCGGGACTGGGAGGCGTGTTAACCAGTGTAGGCCGAGCCCCGGGTGCTGGTGGGGGGAAGAGGGGCACCAGTCCGTCCGCAGGGAGGGCGTCCTATGAGGAGGCCTTGAGGTGATTGGTGGCCGAGCGTGAGCTCAGCAGCTTGTCCACCATGGTGCGGGCGTAGCGCAGGCGGCTGGTCAGCTCCTTGGAGCAGCGGTGCTCCTCCAGGAGGCTCAGGCGGTACGTGCGGAAGTCCCGCTTCTCGTTGATGTAGGTCACGGCCGCCATCAGCGGGCACAGGATGAGTTTAGTATGGTCCTGGAAGAAGTTGATCTGCACAGAGCCATTGCTGAGTTGCAGGATGATGGCGCTGCGGGTACGGAACCAGGTCCGCAGATAGGGTAGCCGGGCCAGCTCATCCCCTTCCCGGGGCGTGATGTTGGCACCAGCCTTCAGCAAGTGTTCGCTCATGTAATTCCGGAAATACTTAAGGAGTGTGATCTTCTTCATCAAGGAGTTGGGATGGGAGCGGACGGTGAGGTAGGACTCTGTGCCGTCTCGCTCAATGTACTGCAAGCTCTCCCTGTCGTTGTAGAGGATGAGGCGGGTCGAGTCATTGAAGAGCACCCCCACACTGTTGTCACACAGCTGATATCCGAGGCCATATTTGTCAGAATAGTCCACCCACTTGCTGATCCAGAAGATGGGAATGCAGGCGGGGTCCTCCGCCTCCCCTTGCCTCACTAGCCCCCGCTCCGAGGGCTTAGTGGCATTGACGCTATGTAGCTGCTGCAACATGTCACTGAAGTGGCAGTCAACTGCCTCACTCATCTCCTGAGCCACTGGCTCCTCTTTTTCCCGGGGACGTTCGGGCACAGGGTTCTCCATGCCTTTATTGAGGACTGTGAGAGGCTTCCGGTGGCTGGAGTCCAGGCTGCTGGGGGCGATGGAGAAGCGGGGTGGAATGGTGAGGCAGGTGATGGGCAGCCGGGCAGGGATATAACCCGAAGTAAAGAACTCGTCGTTCAGCAGCTCGCTAATGGTCGGGCGAGCGGAGGGATCGGTCTGAAGCATTTTCTGGATGAGGGAGGCCGCAATGGGGTTGATGTGCTTAGGAATGCTGTATTCATTCTTCTTGATCCGGAGGTAGGTCTCTTTTAAGCAGGAAGTCTCAAACGGCGGTTTGCCCACTAACAAAGTATACATGATGCACCCAATGGACCACACGTCCACCTCGAAACTGTGCCCTTTCTTGCTCAGCACCTCGGGAGCGATGTAGTTGGGAGTCCCACACAGGGTCTTTTCTTCTTCCGCTCCCCGTCATACTCAACTTTGGTGGCCAGTCCAAAATCCCCTATTTTCACCTCCAGATCTTCGTTCAGAAAGAGGTTGCCCAGCTTGAGGTCCCGGTGAATGACTCGATTGCGGTGCAGATACTGGCAGCCAAGGACGATCTGCCGCAGGTAGTAGCGGGCCTCGGGCTCCATCAGCGCTTTCCTCCGCTTGTGCAGCTCCAGCAGGGATCTCCGGCGGCAGAGTTCCAGGACCATGAACACGAAGTCGTTGTCCTCGAAAAAGCCGTGGAAGCCGACGACGTGCAGGTGGGCGAGGCTGTGGTGAATGGAGATCTCCATGGACATCTTCTCCTTCTGGTGCGGCTTGAGCAGCAGCAACTTGGGCACGATCTTCCCAGCGAACACCTCCTTGGTGTCCACATCGGAGATCTTGAAGCACTTGGCAAAGCCTCCCTTGCCCAGGAAGCGACCCCGCAGATAGCGCCGCCGGCTGCGCGGGTCCACTAGGACCTCCGGGATCTCCTTCGCCGGCGGACCGCAGCCGTCGCCCCCGGAGCCGCCTCGCAGGGGACCCCGGGCTTCCCCGCACCAGCTTCCCTGCAGTCGCTGCTGCATTCATGCTCCTGCAGTTTCTCCAGAGCTTAGTAGGCCAGGGACCGAGACTGTAAATGTTTAAGGGAGCGGAAAACTGCCTATTTCACCAGGAAATGGAGTGGTGGTTTCAAACTACAGACCTTGCCATTAACAGCCCAACTCCAGTAGAGCCACAGAAAGATACTTAATTTTGACAAAAGAAGGAAGGCAATTGCATGATGAAAGAGCAGACTTTTAAATAAATGGAGATGGAATCATGGGACATCTATATAAAAATGAAAGTGAATCTAGACAATAACCTTATGTTTTGAAAAATGAAATCTCCAAATTTATCTTAGACCTAAACATAAAATACAAAACTACAAAAGTTCTAGAAGATAACATGGAAAAACATTCTGTATCCATGGTTTGAGGATCAATTTGATGGCACTGAAATTGGGTTTCGTTTGTTTGGTTGATTGGACCGTTTTTAGATACACCAAAAATACAACCAGTGTAAGCAAAAATAATTAGTTGTACTTCATGAAAAGTAAGAAACAAGCAAACAAAAATTTCAAAAGTCTACTCTGTTTAGAAATTTTTATGTCTTGAAATGTGTCCTCTAAAATTTTTACTACAAATTCTAACCCCTTTATCTTTGTTTATAATCTATTTGAGAATATGTTTTCTCTGTTATACTAGTGAGACTATATTACTGTAGGATTTGTTTAAGTCAATCTCTTTTGAGATAGAAAAGAGATTAAACAAATTACCCAGAAGAGATGAAGGACTAGACTTGCCAAGCTATTTGGAGATATCCTGGGGACAGAAACTCAAAAGAGACTAAAGAAAGACAGGGAAAGACATGCCTTTCCCCGTGGCCTCGAATTGGGACTTCTGGTTTCATAGCTAGGAATTCTGGTAGTGTATTAACACAGAGAGCTGCTAACCACAAAGTGAGTGGTTCAAACCCATAAGCCACTCCTCCTAGCCATCCTTTTAAAAGTTACAACTATAGATTTGTAAATTTTTTGGTCTTATATTCTTCCTTACTTGGACACAATTTTAAAAATAGATGTTCACATGAAAGATGAAGCTGTGTACTCGTAGGAAGATGTAGAGTCTTGGACAGGGGAGGGGATTCAACTCTGTCCTATAGGGTAGCTTTGAGTTGGAAACATGGTTTGGTCTCAGCGTCTTAGTTGTAGGAAAATAAATTAAGGTTCGGTAAAGTCAATAACAGTGTCATTTCTATTATAATAGCAAGAGGTAACTAAAGAAGAATCAATAGACAAGACTAGGAGAGAATATATGTAAAATGCACATTGAATAAAAGACTTAAATTTAAAATATACATGCAACTCTTAACACCTGGCAATCAGAAAAAGAAAAATCCAATTAAAATTTGGATAAGGGATTTGAACAAATACCTCACTTTAGAAGATACACAGATACAACTAAGTCTATGAAAATATACCCAACATCATATACCATTAGAGACATTGGAATTAAAATCATACTCAACACACTCCTATTGATGGTTTGGCTAGTGAGATCATGTAAGTGCCTAGAATTGCCCCTAGGGTTTGATCTCTGTTTGATCGAAGCTGCCATGTTTACAGGAGCAGATATTCAAGTCTTTGTGTTGAGGAGTCATTCAGGGATTCCAACTGTCAACACGCGTGTTCAAATGTCTAAAACGCAAAACACTGAGAGCACCCTATGCTGAAAGCATTTGGAGCAACAGGAACGCTAAGTCAGCGCTGGGAGATCCAGATATTACAATGTGGCAGTTTCATACAAAGCTAAAGATAGTCTTACCATGTGATCCTGCAATACTATAGCACTTGTAGTAAGTTATGCAACTGAGTCAAAATGCATAGTCACACAGAATACAATGCATGAATGCTTCTAGCACCTTTATTTGTAAATGTCCCAAATGGGAAGCATCCAAAATAGCCTTTAATGTGTGTCTAGAAAACAAAGTGTGGTGGGTTCATGCAGGGAAAGGCTGCAATGGAAAGAGACAAATGATTAAGCCACCAAGAAGACATGGTGTCTGTCAGTGCACATGACGAAGGGAAAGAAGCCAATCTGCAATGGCCACAACTGGTGTGTCACCCTGAAAACGGCAAACCTAAGAGCATAGAAGGACCGGTGGTCGGGAGCAGAGACGAGATGACTAGAGGGCACAGGAGAACACTTAGGGAAATGACATTACTGGTAGATACATGACGCAGCTGCATTTGTTAAAATTCACAAAACTTTACCACACGAAGAGTGACCCCGAACGCAAAATACAGAATTTAGTTAGTAGGAATGTAGCGATATCCGCTCATTGATTCTAACACAGATGTTATGCAAGCTCTGTGTGCCAGGGGAAAGAGGGCATATGGGAGCCCTCTGTATTCTCTGCTATTATTTTTTAAAAACAAGGTCCAGTATATTTTTAAGAAGAAAAAAAAATCATAGACAACAGATTGATAAACATGCTGTGATAATGAACTATTATAAACAGGTAAAATCACTTAAAATCCCTAAAGAAAGCAATGTAGATATGTGAATGAATGACTCAAGAAATAAGTGCAAATGAAAATTAATTACAAAAAAGACAATTTTTTTAAATAGCAAAATGTTGACACTTTTACATAACAAAAATTTTTAATGTATAAATTTTTTAATTAAGGTTTTTGAGAAGTGGTATAAAATGCATGGCATTTCTCAGACGCAAGCTCACTGCTACGAGTCACTTACAGGACAGGCTATAAAACTTTATGATAGTAAAAACCTCATCTTCTCAAATGGAGTGGCTCAGGGTATCGAACTGCGGACTTTGTGGTTAGAAGTCCAACACAAAGCCACCAGCACTTCCTGTATGGCATTTACTGAACCAGTATTATCAAAGGTCATAAAAATGTGTATTTGCTTTGACTCAGAGATTTTATTTCTGTGAATTTAACCTAAATGAGAAAAGCAAGCAACAATGCAAAGATATATACATGGATAATCAAAAACATGTTGTTTTTAATAAAAATGGGGAACAATCTAAGCATCTAAAAATAGGAGTTTGATTTCTGCTCTATTGGTATAAGAACATTAAAAATGATACATTGATCCATATTTATTGACATAGCAAAACACTCAAGATCTTGTCTAATAAAAATGCATGCTTCACAAATCATGTGCAGCATGATTCCAATAGTTCATTTATTTATTTATTAAGATCATTTTATTGGGGGCTCTTACAACTCTATTTACTGCCCCTACATCAATTGTATCAGGCATATTTGTACATATGTTGCCATCATTGTTTTCTAGACAATTACTTTTGACTGAGCCCTTGGTATCAGCTCCTCTTTGCCCCCACCCCATGACCCCTTGGTAGATTATAAATTGTTATTATTTTCATGTCTCATATCAACTGCTGTCTCCCTTGTCCCAGGGTTTCGATTGTTCTTCCCCGTGGAGGAGGGGATTTCTGTCAATCATTATAATTGGTTCCCCCTTTCTCCACACCTAACCCCTTCTCCCTATCCTTCTGGGATTACTATTCGAATTCCTGCTCCTGAATTCCATGTGTCAGGAGCTCTTATCTCTTATCTATACCTGTGTACATGCTCTGCTCTAGTCTGAAGTGAGAGGCAGCACTGGGGTCAGGATAGTGGGGTGAGGAAGCCTCAAGGAACCAGAGGAATATTGTGTGTTTCATCAGTGCTTTACTGCTCCCTGGTCGACTCATCCCTTCCCTGTGACCACTCTGAGGAGATGTTCCATTGTCTGAAGATGGACTTTGGGTCTCTATCCAGCCACCCTCATTCTCAACCATGTTTTCATTTGTTTGTTTGTTTGTTTGTTTGTTAAGGGTCTTCCGATGCCTGTTACCCGGTCCCGATGACACCTCGTGATTGCAAAGGTTGGTTTGCTTCGTCCATGTGGGCTTGTTGTTTCTCTGCTAGATGTTTTCTCTTCAAGCCTTTAAGACCCCAGATGCTGTATCTTTTAATATCCAAGCACCATCTTCCTTCTTCACAACATTTGCTTATGCATTTGGGGGGAGAAGGGAGGCCAAGACGCAGTGAGCAAACAACCCCATAGACTGGGGAAAAACTAGGGAATTAAAATCAATAACAAGGAGGATATAGAGATCCTGGGGGTGTTGGAGCAACAGCAATCTATGAGGCAGAAGTAGGGCGAGTGTAATGGTGGGACAGAAGCAAGGTAAAAGGAAACAGAGGAATGATGTAGGAAGCAATGCTATGGATAGAGGTATAAGCATAGGTGTGTCTAGATGTAAATACATTAACCCATAAAAACAGAGGGATTGGCCTATGTACATATCTTTAGATGGCAATACACTGAGGTGGCACCTAGACTTCGAGCCCCTGCTCATCCCCTCCCTCACTATAACAAGCTATCATTCTGCGATGCCCTCCCTCCTGGTACAATCGCTGAAGATTTCAATAGTACATTAACCCTTCTTAATTAAACACACATGTACAATTTGACTCAAGGGCTCAAGTTGTACAGTATGTTACTAAAAAGTCCAGAGAAGAACATACACAACATTAGTAAGAGTGGCAGTCCCTGGATTATTATTTTGGTTTCTTTCCTTATAATTTTTTGCATTTTTTATATCTAAAATAGGCAAATATTTTATAAGGGATAGAAAAGAAATACTGATTTGATTTCTTCTATTAAATTATTTTCCTCTTTATTGTCTCTTGTCAATTAGAGATTGTCCGAATATAGGGTTCCAGGTGACATTGTATAAGATAACCTTCCCTTTACCATATTAGCTTCCATGAGCTTTACCTCACTTTCCATGAAGGCTTTCTTATTAGTCTCCACTGCAGTAAGTCTATTTTCTCCCACATATTATTTTCTTCCTGTGGTATCATGTCTTCTAATTTTTTAAAGACACTTTCCTTCATTGGACTAAAGGCAATTTGTTATCTATAAAGTTTAGGCTGATAGTTTCTAGTTTATTACAGTGGATATTTTCCCTCTGAATTTTACTATGAGTTATAAATAGTTCACACTCTATTCAGATAGGAAGAATAACCCATTTAATCAGATAAAATGATATGATTAAAACTACTGTTCAGGTCAACAGAATGGAGGTTGAGTACTTATCCAGATAATTTGATTACTATAAACAGTCAACTTTGCCCTAATTATCTGGATAATTGCCTCGCCTTCCCATTTTACATAGCCTAAGGTTCAAGGTTTATTTTTGTGTCTGAGAGGGCTCTTTCTGCAGTGATCAGCAATCAGAGAAAATCAGATTATCACTCTGTTTAACCTTCCTGTGCCTTGGGTAATTAAGTCAACAAATTAGCTAAAGGCTCCAATGCGGAAGGGGATTGGAAGACTGTGGTCAAGACACATATTTATGAATTTTCCCTTAAGCTGCTTTTCTTGAGGAAGCATTGATAAGAAACATATGATCTCAATTATCATTAACTCTCTGTGGTTTCCCTGTTTGGGAGCTTGAACTAGACTTTTGAAAACTTAGGACCCCCTTCAATGTGTGCCTCAGCAGTATACTACCAGTCTGTCAGCATTTTTCATGTTGTCATCTAACATCGAGATAGGGGTCTTAAATCACTTCACACACCCATTGCAGACTCAGGAGCCATACCACTTATGGAGGGTGTTTATAGTTTTGCTTTAAGGACTCCTACTAATATGCTTCTTCAGTCAATCATGTACCTTTCCATCCACTCTTAAACATAGAACACACAATTCTGTAAATAAAGTCTCTTAAATTACAGGAAGAATATTCAGACATGCGAAATTTCTATCACGCACAGAAAAATGTTAATTTAACAAAAATTATCATGGTTACTGCCTAAAACTGATCCTGTAAAAAAGGAAATAATTTTCACTCATTTTAAACATCCGATTTCTAACCAGAATTAAATTATCTAAGTATATATTATTCCAGGTCATTTTAAAGTATTTTAAACAGCCTATTTGTGACCAATGGTAAATTGTAAATTGTTTGTTTGTCTATGTACTTAGATAGCTGCAGAATTAAGAAAACTAAATATATAACTATATATATTTATGTATAATCACTGTGTTAAATATGTCCAAAATAAATTAAAAAGTGACATCTTTAAAAATAAGCTGTTATACATCGTGCTGGGGGTCCTAGCTAACAGCACAAGGCAAAGAAAAGACATCAAGGTATTCATCTGGGGAAGGAAGAGGTGAAACTCCATTATTCTCAGATGATAGGATTTTATACATTGAAAGTACCCAAAGCTCCGCAAGGGGAGTGCTAGAAGTGACTGAGTAATATGGCAGCATGGCAGGATACAAGATCACCAAGCAGAAGTCTCTTGGACTTCTCTATACATTGGACAAGACCATGGAAGAGGGGATCAAAAGGTAGTACCCTTCACAATAGGCAAGCACAAATTGAAATACCTAGAGACATATCTGACTAAAAAAAAAAAAAGATTTGTATGAGGAAAACTACACAACACTATTACAAGAAACCAAGAGTGACCTCAACAAATGGAAGAATAGCTCATATTTGTGGATTGGCAGACTCAATGTAGACAAGATGTCAGTTCTGCCCAAGACACTATATAAGTTCAATGCTATCCTGATACGTATACCATCATCCTTCTTCAAAGAATTGGAAAAACTAATTACTAACATCATATGGAGAGGGAAGAAACCCAGAATTAGCAGAGAACGCTTCAAGAAGAAGGACAAAGTTGGAGGGTTTGCTTTACCTGACTTTAGGACCTAGTATACAGCCACAGTGGTCAAAACAATGTGGTATCAGTATAATGGTAGGTAGTCAGATCAATGGAAAAGGACTGAAACCCCTGAAATAAAATCATCAGCATACAGACAACTGATCTTCTATAAGGGCCCAAGAAATATCAAAAGGGAAGCAGATTCCCTGTTCAACAAGTGGTGCTGAAAAAGAAAGGATATCTACCTGCATAAAAATAAAGCAAGACCCTTAACTCACTCCATGCACAAGAATAAACTCAAGGTAGATCACAGACCTAGAGGTAAAACTCCAAACTCTTAGTGCCATCAATGAGGGAATTGGGACAAACCTGAGAACTTTTACTCGGGGAATACATAGGCTATCAGAAATAGGGAAGGACACAAACACAGAGGAAACACAAATTGACAAGAGGGTTATACTGAAAATAAAACACCTGTGGACATCAAAAGAACTTGCCAAGAGAGTAATAAGAGAGACCACAGTCTGGGAAAACATCTTTAACAATGACTCATCAGACAAAGGTCTTATTATTAAAATCCACTATTCTCTGCTAACTTACAACAAGAAAAAAAAACAAACATTTGCCCACTGAGGAGGTGAGCAAAGGACATGAACAGAAGTTTCACAAGGGCAGAAATCTGAATGCCAATAAATATACGAGAAAATGTTCCAGATCTCTAGCAATTAGAGAAATGCAAATTAAAACAACTATGAGATACCACCTACCATCCTCAAGGAGAGCTCAATTCAAAAAATCAGAAAGTGACAAGTGTTGGAGGGGCTGTGGTGAGATAGGAACTCTCATCCACTGTTGGCAGACCTGTAGGTATGTGCAGCCACTATGGAAATCGATTTGGTGATATCTAAATCAGATGGAAATTGAGCTACCAGATGACCCAGCAATCCCCCTACTGGGCATATACCCAGAATAGGCAAGAAACAAACCACAGCTAGACATCTGTGCTCCAATGTTCATCCAGCACAGGTCACAATTTCAAGGAGTTGGAAACCATCCAAATTTCCATCAACAGATGAATGGATTTAAAAATTGTGGTATATACATACAATGGAGTACTATGCATCCCTAAAAAGCAGTGATGAACTCATGAAACACATCGCTGCATGGGAAGAACTGGAGGAAATTATGCTAAGTGACATAAGCCAAGCACAAAAGGCCAAATACAACATAAGTCCACTGAGGTAAGAAAAACAAAATGCAAAAAGGGACAGAAGGGAAAAGCTACTGTATAGATCCATTCCCAGAGTGAGGTCCAGGTTTATAGGAGGTGCCAGCCCAACCCAGGGAAACATATGGCAGCCAACCATGAAGGGGGAAGAAAAAAAAGAGACAGGTGTAGTGGAGAAACAGGACACTAACCCACCCAAGGAGAGGGTGTTGTTTATATCTCCAAAGGAGAGGGAGAGAAGGACCAGACTTCAACCCGGTGCACCAAGAAGTGAATGCAACATGGCAGCATGGCATGAAGCAGGGAACCAATAGAGAGGTCACCAATCCCAACATCGTGGGTACCCCCAAACACCCGCCCCAGAGGAATGCACTTCAGAGGACAGCACTGAAGTTGTTGCTCAGGAAGAGGTCACACCTGATCAGGGGAAAACAAAGACAGAAGGAGAGAGAGTGGAACACATCCCAGCCCACAAAGCCCTAGGGACAATATTCCGGCTCAGAGCAGCCAGAGAACAGAGAGGATCACAGTGCTGCCCCACAATGAGACACAACAACACCCCTCACTGACACCGTGCTAAGTGGGATAGCACTGGTGACACAGTGTGGGAGATGTGCCCAATCTGACCCCACCACACTGGGTGAAACACTAAGGGCATACAATGGAAAAGCAAGGGGGGCAGAGCAACAAAATCCTCGAGGAATGCCAAAGGTGGACTTTGGGGCCAGGGTGTGATACCCCAGCAGACTGGACCAGAAAACACTCATAAAGATCAATGGACAGACCTGGAACTGTTTGAGGGCTTTACTTTTTTTGCTGTTGATTTTTAATTTTTTGGTTTTACTGTATTAGCTGTAGTTTTCTTTTTTTGTTGTTGTTATGTTTTTGTGAGTATTCTTATCTACACAAGTCTATCTGGACAAGCTAGGTGGGATAAACAATCCAGAAGAGAAAACAATGGGACGGATGGTTCTAGGGGATACTGGAGTGGGGGGAGGAAAAGAACGGGGTGCCAACAAACCCAGGGATAAGGAAAGAATAGGTGATATAAAATTGATGGCAAGGAGGGCATAGGATGGTTGGGAGGCTCAATCAAGGGCAATGCAGCCGAGAGGAATAACCATAACCCGAATGGAGGCCAAACATGATGGTGGGATAAGAAGAAAGTAAAAGGAAACAGCAGAAAGAACTGGGAGGCAAAGGACATCTATAGAGGTCTAAATATAGGAATGTAAATATGTAAATGCATTTATATATAATAGGGGACTAGATCTATGTGTGTATATTTGTTTATAAAGTATTACAGCCGCAGATGGACATTGGGTCTCCACTCAAGTACTTCCTCAATGCAAGGACACCTTTTTTCTACTAAGATGGAACTCTGTGATGCTTACCTTCCATGGTATGATCGTTAAAGACAAAATGGGTGCATTAGCAAATGTGGTGAAGAAAGCTGATGGGCCCAAATATCAAAAGATACAGCGTTTGGAGTCTTAAGGCTTGAAGATAAACAAGTGGGAAGCAACAAAGCCCACATGGAAGAAGCACACCAGCCTGTGTGATCTTGGGTGTCAATGAGATCAGGTATTAAGCATCAAAGACCCAAAACAAAACAAAAAACATATCAATAGGAATGAGGGGAAGAGTAGAGTGGAGACCCAAGGTCCTTCAGTAGTTAATTAGACACCCCCTTGTCAAAATGGCACAAGAAATCGATGAGCCGGTCAGAGTGCAGTAGAGCACTAATGAAATTCATAACCTTCCTCTAGTTATTTAATGGCCACCCTACCCCCCAACTATCAGGACCCCAATTCTATCTTCTAAATCCGGCTAGACCAGAACATGTACACTGGCACAGCTAGAAGCTCACAACACAGGGAATCTGGGACAGACAAACCCCTCAGGACTAATAAGAGGAGCAGTGATACTAGGAGGGTAATGGAAAGGGAGGGAATAAGGGGAAACCGGATCACAATAATTGATGTATGACCCCCTCCCAGGGGGACAGACAACAGAAAAGTGGGTGAAGGGAGACAGGGGTGGAGGAAGATATGAAATAAAAAAAGAGAATAATTTATAAATTATCAAGGGGACATAAGGGAGGGAGGGGGAAAGAGGAAAGAAAAATAAAAGAGGAGCTGTTACCAAGTGATCAAGTAAAAAGAAAATGTTTTGCAAACGATAATGACAACAATTGTACAGATGTGTTTGACACAATGAATATATGTATGGATTGTGATAAGAGCTGTAAGAGTCCCCAATAAAATAAAATTTAAAAAATAAGCTGTAATCAAATAAAAATATACTTATTAACCCAATAATTTAATGGTAGAATAACTCATTGTATAATAGATCTAACTACAAAGGTCACAGAGTAATCTGAGGCAATATGTGTTTTTGACAGTAGAGCTTTGAGACTATGGCAACACAATTAAAATATTATTTTGAGAAATAATTATACACATTTTAATACATAAAACAAGCAGAATTTGAAATCATGCCATTAATTTGGAATTCAATCTACTGAATATTATAAACCAGTATGAACTATTAATTAAACTATAAAATATTATCAAATGATAATAGTGCCAACATTAGCTGTTATTAAACCCATGGGAAAATTTCAATTAAAATTAATTTCTTAAAGCTGATTTACCCTAGGCAAGGGAAAACTCCATTCTTGTCTACCAGGGCAACGAACAAGTTGCAGTCTCTATTGGACATCAATTGGACATACTCTTGTTTGCCAGGAGCATTAAAAAATGATGTGGCAGTCTGCTTTCATAAAAATTACATTCTTGGAAAGCTTATGGAACAGTTATACCCTATCCTATTGGGTTGCTGTGAGTCAGAATCGACTGATGGCAATGGTTCTGATTCCATACATAATTTATTGATTTCATTTGTCAGAAATTGAAAATGGCCCCGGTGGCAGATTGTTTATACACTGGGCTGCTAACAAGTCATGATTTAAGACCTCCAGAACTCTGTGAGGGAGTGATGTGACCATATGTTTTGGTAATGATTTATATGACCTTGGAAAGCCTATGTGGTAAATCTAGGGCTTCTAGTTTTCCTGACATACCAGGAAGCTGGAAGGTGAACCAGGAGGCCAGAATATGAAATAGGAGGTGGGAAAACCACAGGCTAGAGGCAGAGTTGAGTAGACCCAAGGAGGACAGCCTGGCAGGTCACAAGCAGCTCCCAGGATCAACAAGCCATATGGTGGGTTATCAGCCCCAAGTCCTAAGAAACCAGATGCAGAATCCAGGCCAGGAGGAAGAAGTAGAAGAGATGGGCCCAGCTCTTTATAATCTATAGATATGAAATAAGCCACATCCCCAAGGAGACATCATCAGACTGTGACCCCACCTTAAAGGTTAGGCATTATTACTGGACTCCTGAGAATCATGGGTCCAACCAAGTTGACACAAACCTTCATTACACCACCAGAATCGGAGTGACAGTGGGCAGTTTACTCAGTAAAGGTTTGCAGTCTTAGCCAAATTGCCCAATACTATTCATTTCTCTTTTCAACTATCTGCTTATCTTCTTTTCCCTGGTATATCTTTTCAAGTCTCTCCAAATATATATGGACTTTTATCTCTTACGCTAACTCTTAAGTATTTTGTTAATGTATAAGTGTCACAGAGAATTAGAAAAGTAAAAACTTATCAACATAAATTATGAAGACAAATGATAGTTTTGAAATGAAACAATTGCTATTTCACTAAGTGTACACTAGAAGAACTGGATTATATGACAAATAAATATAATTTTCTTTAATTTTTTAACAAAAATTTGCTTTAGAAGAATTTCCATAAAATGTACGCAAAAAGATGAAGTAACAAATGGTATTCCTTCAAGAAATCACCAGTAGAGGGGGTTAATATATTAAAAATAAAATTAATTTTCAATTACTTAATTTTATTAGGTCCCAAAGCCTACCTTATTACTGAAAAGTCTGACTTTGAAAAGTCAGTAACTATATAGGAAATAGATACATGTAAAATATTATATTTATTTATACCTCATCATTATATTTATCAGTATTTATTATTTAGATTATAACTTATTATTAATTCTAAATCTTTTACTAATTTCAACTTGCTTGGATTTACATGAAAGCTGCAGTCAAGAGATCAAATGATCAGGTAAAATCAGGTAAATCTCTGCACAAGACCTCTTTAAGGTGTTGAAAAACAAGGATGTTACTTTGAGGACTAAGGCACATCTGATCCAAGTCATGATACTTCCAATTGCCTCATGTGCTGCATATGAAAGCTGAACATTGAATAAAGAAGAGTGAAGAAAAATCAATAAATTTGAACTCTGGTGTTGACAAAGGACATTGAAAATGCTGTAGGTTTCCAAAGCACAAACAGGTCTGTCTTTCCGGAAAGAAGTACATCCAGGAGGTTCCTTAGAGGCAAGGATGATGAGACCTTGTCTCAGGTCCCTTGACCATGTTATCAGGAGAGGCCAGTCCCTTAAGAGGGGACTCCTGCTCAGTAAAGTGAAGTGACAACAACAAAAAGGTGGCCCTCAAGTGGGATGAATTGACACAGTGGCAGCAACAATGGATCCACAGGCAGCACAATCGGGAGCATGAGGATGGCCCAGGATGAGGCAGTGTTTTGTTCTATCGCTGAGTCAGCACTGACTCGATGACATCTAACAACAACAATCAAAACTATACTCAGTCATGTTATGAAAAGAACATGAACATGTCAAAAGGCTTGAAAGTTTTTCTCGTTCAGATTTCTCTCGGGTCTGCCAACCACTCAACATCCTAAGTCTTTGCGCCAATTAAAAATGTAAAGAATAATAAATCAGAGAGATATAAATATCATAGGGTATTGATGAGTTAAATATGATGACACTGGCATATCTAATACTTATCATTAATGAATACATAAGCATACCTATGTTTACTTCTACCTCTGCTATATGAATCATCACCCTTCAGGGAAAACATTAAGAACCTCAGGTTGTAGTTTAATTACTGGCTCACTGCCGAGTACAATATTTCCCCACACTAAGTTGTCCCAAGTTCCCTCAAACTAACTCATTTTCCTTTTGTGTAATAGTCAAACTCTTCAGCAGAACAACCAAGTTAACTCTGATGGTTACTTTTGTGTAAATTTGGCTAACCTGTGCTTCCCCAGTTGTTGGTCAACCATAAGTCTGTGCCATGAAGATCTTCAGTAGATGTGATTAATATTTGCAATTAATTGACTTTATGAAAATTACCTGAATCAGATGTGTATATCATAGCAAACTATGGATAGACTTGTTAGGAACAGGAATGGCAGAACACTTCATTGCACTCATGTGGAACCTATACATGGGTCAAGAAGCAGTTGTATGACAGAACAAGGGATAGCTCATGATGTAAAATCAGAACGTGTGTGGGTCAGGGTTCTAGCTTCTCACCATACTTATTCAATGTGTATGTTAAGCAAATAACCAGATAACCTGGATTATAGGATGAAAAGGGCAGCATCAGCATTGGAGGAAGGCCCATTAGCAACCTGTGATACACGGATGTCACCCCCTTACTGGAGGAAAAAGAGGAGGAGCTGAAGCACTTACAGATGAAGATCAAGGCTGGAGCCTTCTGTGTGGATTACAGTTCAATATAAAGGAAGCCAAACTCCTCAGAAGTGGACCAGTAGGTACTTGATACATGAAGACTGAGCTGTCTAGGATTTCATCTTGTTCAGATCCACCATCAATGCTCTTGGAAACAGCTGTCAGGTGAACAAGAGACTCATATCGTTGGGGAAATCAGCTGCACAAGATCTCTCTAAAGTATTGAAAAGCATGGTAGCTACTTTAAGAGCTAAGATGGGCCTGACGCAAACCATGGTATTTTCAATGGCATGTGACAATTAGATGTTAAACGTAGAAGACTGAAGACGAATAAAGCATTTGCATGATGGTGCTGGCAACAATGGTGAGACTGTATCACAGGTACTAGGATATGAGGACCAGTCCTCGGAGAAGGGCATCATGCTTGGTAAAGTGGAGGGGCAGTGAAAACGAAGACCCCAACAAATCGGTTGACACAGTGGTTGCAACAATGGGCTCAAACGCAAAAATCACTGTGAGGATGGTACTGGGCCAGGCCGAGGTTTTGTTCTGTGGTACAAAGGGTCGCTGTGAGTTGAAGAAGACTCAATAGCATCTACCCACAACAAGATGATGTGTGCGTCATCCAACCAGTAGAAGCAGAAAGCAATGGTTTCCCTGAAGACATGGAATTCTGTCTCAGAATTATAACATACAGATGCTGCCTAGGTTTCCAGCTGGCCTACACACTGTGTGGACTTGCCAGCCTCTACAACTGTATGATTCACTTTCTTAAAGTTTCCATCTTTTTTATTGTTCAGTATATAGCTATTGAAGTGCAACTACATGCACACACACGTACACAGAACACCTCTCAAAGATCCGACTGCACATAGGGTCACTATGAGCTGGCACTTGGCCTGGTCGCAGCTAACAAGAACTATGGCAGACAGCTTGCTATAATTGTTAGCCACTATTGAGTAGCTCTCCTGATTCCTGGTGACCCCACATAGAGCTGGACTTCTGCTCAGTTAGTGTCCTCTTGATCAAATTACAGTCGAACCTTCATGATCCATAGTGTTTTCCTGGGCTGATTTTCAGAAGTAGTTTGTCTGGCCAGCCTTCCCAGTCCATATAAGTCTGGAGGTCCTGCTGCAACTTGTTCGGTCTCCTAACAACACACACACCTCCACGTAGAGATGTATGATGTCTGTGCATCAAGGTACACTGACCCCTGCCCTCAGCCAGCTCTCGCAGATCTACTAAACAGTGCAACCCCTCCATACGTAAGCATAGTATGCCGTTGCTGCTGTATGCTGTCGAGCTCTCCTCTGAGCGGCCCTACCTAACAGCGCAGGACTGCCCTGAGTCACCTGGGCTATAATTTCTATAGCAACAGATTTCCAAGCTCTTTGATTCCACAAAACTTTGGGTGCGTTCAAATTCAGATTATTGGTTTACTAGGGAACTACTTAACCCTGGCACAACCAAGACTCCTTTACAAATAGTATTAAAAAACAAACTCAAAGTAATCGAGTCAATACTGACTCAAAGCAACCTAATAGGACAGGGGAGAACACCCACTTTGGGTTTCTGAGAATGTAATTTTGTATGGGATTTGAGTTCCTGTAAAGCTCTGTCTTCCGCCCAAGGCGTCACTGGTGTTTTCATACTGCCGACCTTGCAGTTAGCAACCTCACACATAACCACTAAGCTACCAGGGTTCCTTATGTATAGTAGACAGGAGATCATTTAACTAAAAATGGTAGCAAAATTTAAAAGTTATAAAAATCTTGGTCATTATTAAGTTGATATAAAAACTGAGTAGTCTGTATTAATAATATGATTTGATGAATACTGCTACTTTTCAACTTGCCTTTGACTGCTTGAGAGAACCTGGTCTCGCAGTGGTTAAGTGCTTGGCTGCTAACCGAAAGGTCAGCAGCTCAAACTCATCTGCCTCCTCTTGGAAGAGACTGGAGGCAGTCTGCTTTGGAAAAGATTTACAGTGTTTGAAATCCGATGGTCCAGGGGCAACAGAAGAGCCAACTCAACAGCAATGGGTTTGGTTTGGGGGGTTTTGATGCCTTGAAAATTTCAGAATAGTAAAGATAACTACCTATTGTCTGTAACTTTATGGTTTTCACCTTGAAACAAGTGTTACTTTCAGTAAAATTGCATAAAATATTAAGTGTTTACTCATTTTTCTTCAATGTACAACATTCACATATTTGAATTTTTATTAACTAATAAATCGATTTTGTAAACATGTCTGTACACACACACAATAGGACTTCAAAAAATTCATATACATTTTAATTATCTTTAATTACATTTTTCACAACCATATCACTAAGGATAATTTTCCTTTTTTGTTCAATTAATTTTCTTATATTTATGTGAACATTGATTATTGGCCTGATTTTTTGTCTCATTTGTTTCTGGTTTTGAAAGGTTAAAATATTAAGGTAAGAATAACATCTGCCTTTCTTCTAAGTCCTAAATTCATTAAATATATTATTTTGGTCCAAAGGTTGTGCAAGTGGCTTGTACTCACCTATTAGCCTAAAGATTGGTAATTGAAATTCACCAAGCTTACCAGAGAAGATAGGGCTGAAATTCTATGTAACTTGAGAAAACTATACTGTTGTTAGAACTGACTTCTCCTGACAACATGTCCAAAGTGCATGCGATAAAGTCTCCCCATCCTCACCTCTAAGGAACAGCCTGGTTGTTTAACCTTCTCCAGGACAGTCTTACTTTTGTTTTTCTGGCAGACGATAGTATGTTCAATATTCTTGCCCAACACAATTCAAAGGCATAGATTCTCTGTTGTCTTCCTTATTCGCTGTCCAACTTTCATCCGCATGTGGTGTGTAATCTTATTAGGTTTTCATGGAAGACACGGGATAATCATGAGTGCTTACTATGAATAAGTTTTCAGAAAATTAAAAGTTGCATTGCTGAGGAAAGGACCAGGAAATTTGCGTAGAATTATTTTTTCCCCACAATGACAAAGTACCTGCTCATTCATTGATGGTAGTAAGGGCCATTCTATGAAAAATGTATTGCTGTTGTTAAGTGTGTTTGATTGGTTCTGACTCGGTGACCCTGTGTACCACTGAGTGAAACCCCACCAGGTCCTGTGCCGCTCCCTATTGCTGAGGCTCTTCCTCCTTTTTGCCACCCCTACTTTATGGAGCATGATGGCTTCTCTAGAGACCAGGCTCTCCTGACACCATGTCCAGAGTAAGTGAGACAAAGTTGGCCATCTTTGCTGTCAGGGTTCTTTTCTTTTTAAGAGGGGGGGGGGGTGTTGCTTTATTTCTACAAGAGATGTTTGTTCTTTTGGCAGCCCATGATACTTTTCATCGTCTTTTCCAGCAACATACTTCAAATGCATAGATTCTTGGTCTTCCGTATTTGATGAGCAATTTTCACATGCATATTAGGTGGTTTAAAATTACACTGGGAAGCCTTATTCTGTCCACCCTATTGTCCTGATCTTGTTTCCCCAAACTCAATGAACATCGCCAAAGCACATGATTTGAGGCTCTCAGGAATGCATAACTGCCATTTTGATGAAGTATAAATCCATGAGGGCAGAATTTTCTAGAGAAATGGAAATACCATCTTTAGAAGTATATGGATTTAGATGAAGAATGTCAAGTAGCACTTCATATTTTTATTTAATAAAGGTTTCAAATTATAATAATTAATTCCTTACTAATATACAGTTCCCACTTTTTCATTACTAGCATATTCCTAGAATTTAGCATGTATTTCTCTTATTATAGTTTCAAAAATCTGTATTTCATATCTCAATAGGGGTGTGGTATTCAAAAACTTCATTGATAAATGGAATGGAAAGATAACGTTTGAATGAACTTTTGGAAGCCCCTTCCTCTGTGTCAGATGTGGTCAGTCTGCAAAGACACAAATCTTGTAAGAATATTGATATTTGCTAGGATTATGTGCTCTGCTATCTACTAGAGGATCACTCATACACCTGTATTGAAGAAGGATGGGTCCTTAGGGAGAAAATAGAAAATATGTTGTACAAAAGAGAACAGAAGCTAAATGGCAAGATGATAAAGTTTCCAGTAAACCAAGTATGGTTTCCTTTTTCTAAGATATTTTTTCTATGCTCTCACCTCAACAGCAAGCTGTTAGCCTAATTATGTTGCTGGTTCCACAATCAACGCTCAGGGAAGCAGCTGTCAAGAAATCAAAAACACGGGTTGCCTGGAGAAAATCTGCCACAGAAGGCTCTTTAAATGTGAAAGAGCAAAGATACCACTGTGAGGACTAAGGTGCACCTGACCCGGGCCGTGGCATTTTGAATGGTTCCCTGGCCATGCAAAAATGGGATCCATGGCAAAGGAGGACCACAGAATAGCGGATACATTTGAATCATGCTGTTAAGGAAGAATGTTGAAAACAACCAAGCTTGGAATAAATACAGCCAGAGTATTCTTTCAGCTCACAGGCTTTGGACATGTTACCAAGAAAGAATCGTCCCTGCAAAAGGCCATCATACTCAGTCAAGGACAGCATCTGGGAAACCCAGGAAGACCCTCCGGGAAATGGATTGACACTGTGGCAAAGGGTTCAAACTTACCAACCAACTGTGAGGCTGGAGTCGAAGCAGACTGCTTGATCCTGTTGTGTAGAGATGGCTGTGCGTTGGCGCCGGCTAAACAGCACCTAACAACAACAACAACAATTATGCTGCCGGCATTCTTTCTGAGCATTCCTCTTTGATTAGTGCCTACTGGGACGCTGTCGAAAGGTTTCTTTAGAACGGGGTGAGAGAAATCAGCAAAAGACCTCTGGGAAGAAATATCTCAGGAATCGGCTCAGGACAGGATAAGGGACTAAATTTGAATGAACTGGTTATAACTTTAACTTTATTGAGAAGATGGTGTCTGCTTATAGGTAATGAAGGTCAGCCTCCCTGAGAAAAGACTGCCTGGCATCTTAGCGTTTCCAAAGACATTGTAAGTATTTTCATGTTCACATTGAAAAAAACAAAAAACATTGCTCTTTCAGGAGCAGAAATGTAGGCTGCTCGATTGAAATGTAGGGCTACTTGCTCATTCATGTGCTCAAAACTGTTCTTCATTAGGAAGCAACTCTCTCCTGAAGGTCTGAGTTTCTCTGCCTAAGATCGATAGGCAAAGAAATAATACTGGTTCCAAATATGTGGCATCAGGGCATGCTCAAAAAACTGATGATATGCAGGCCTCTTTGTTAGGATATAGTAAACCTTTGATTACATCACTCCGACCTAAACATGTGTCTTCTCCCTATCCGTCAGTGTGTTTTAGGAAATCAGATTGGCTTTCTCGTTTTGCTTCATGTTTGTTTGTTTTTTCTCTTAAAGCCCAGCGGAAACCAGTTGTTTCTGCAGTGTTGACTGTCTGCTGAGCCTTCTTTTCCTTATCAATTGGCAAGAGAAAAATAATTGTAAGGATATTTATTTTGCAATAATTCTTAAAGAATTCCACCTTCTGTATTCTCATAGATAACAGAAAATGTACTCGTGGCTGCAATCCTTATCACTAAGCTTCAGAAGAGAGAAAAAGGTACTTGTGGAAATGTACTGAAAATAGTGGTCTGAGAAAGGGCAGTGAAAGAATTGGGTCCTGTAACAAAGTGATAAAGCATGATTGAAAGTATACTTAACTACTATCATGTCATTTCTCAAATGATCTTTGTGTATGGCATGAAAATTTTTGTTAAGAAATAACTATCATAATGTCTTAGAAATATCATTACCCAATCAGGCAAAGAACCAAAATATTCAGCTACTGACTGGCTTTTAAAGTTAAGGGAAATTAGACCTTAGTCAATAATTCAGGTGATAAGCTTTCAACTGAGAGAATTTATCTTGAATGAGAGTAAAGACACACCCCACAATCTACTTGTGTGTAATATACTCTTCATTTTGCTTTTCAATAACCATTTGGTTGACAAGTTAATATATCTTTAGAACTGTAGTTAGAATACCTTTTGCTAAATAATTTTTGCTAGTGTTTTGCATCAAAATGAGCCAATCTCAGTATGTGATATTATTTTGATCAGTTAATACCGATTCAGATGTATGCTGATTTTACCCCATACAATCCTAGGTTTGGACCTGAGATTCAAATGTTGCATCCTTTTAATTTCATTGATCTTTAGTTGCTTGGTTTGTAAGATGGCAATAACAATAATCACGTGTGTCCCTGGCTTAACGATACAAACTTAATTTTGCATTTTTGTGTCTAAATTTTCAGGGAATTATATAATTGATGAGTGAATTTGGTGTGCTGTTTCTTATATTTTCATAGATAAATGAAAATGATACAGCTATGACCCTCAACCTTCCAAAATTAATGAAATGGTAATAACTAACTCATAGTACTTTTGTATTCAGTGAGATAATACATCAATGCTTTATAAGGAGTATGAAATAAATGCTACCACAACTACTATCATTGCAAATACAAATTATGTGAATATAGCTATCAATGTCTGCCTTAGTTTCCTAATATATGAACTAAGGAGAATAAGATACTCACTGTCTCAGAGTTTAAATGAAGTAATTGTGGTAGTCTGAGTACTTTAGAGAAGCAAATCCACAGAAACTCATATGTGTAAGAGAGAGTTTTATATAAAGGGTAAGTGCACATAAAGAAAACATCCTAACCCAGTGCTGCCCAAGCCCACAAGTCCAACATTAACCCACATATCCAACACCAACTCACAAAGTCCCCCTTCATTTCACAAAACGCACGCAGTGATGCCGACTGCAGGAGGAAAGCTGAATCAGTGAACATGTAAGCCTCTCAGGGGTTTCCTCCTGGCTGTTCCAGCACCCAGGGCTGCATCAGGGTAGGTCCATGTGGCTTCTCCTCAGGGATGTCTTACAGGAAGTGAGCTTTGCTAGCTTAAGCAGGGGACTGGCTAAAGCAGCTGCACCTTGGTCTGACCATGATAAAGCAAGAGACCTGAGAATTAGAAAGGAGAGGCTCACCAAGCCATTTATCTCTCTGCCCTTCAATTAACCCCACATGTGTTTATTGGCCAGGTTGGCACAATAAACTCTAACTATCTCAGTAATACTCTTAGCAAACTGTTTGAAACATATTAGAACTATCATTAAACATTAGCTACTACTATTAATTCACAATTATAACTGTAGCCACTTCAGTTCAATGAATTACTTTATGTGTCCTTTCTAACTAGTCTTTGTAATTCCCATCAAATTAATGGGTTAAAAAAATCCCCTCATCAAAACCTATAGGGTCCTATAGATCTACCTTTGTGGATATCTGAGACTATATATCTTTATTAGAGCATAAAACCTGATCTTTCTCCCTTGGAGAAGGTGGTAGGTTTGAGCTGCTGACCTTGTGATTGGAAGCTCAACTGGTAAACCACTCTGCCACCAGGACTTCTCTAAGGAGGAGATAGAACTATGTAATTATGAGGTTCCTACTGAGGAGGGACTATCCAAATAAAGTGCATAGGACCCTCATGTGAGATGGGTCAGTGTTCCTATGCTGCTAGGCTGTAAAGGAGCCATTCCTGATATAGGAGGTGAGGAATGCCACATTCACCAGGAAAGAAGATGCAGGAGTATAGTCTTTGGACTTGTACTCCTTATGCTGGAAGTCTATTAATCCAGGAGACACCGAGCTATTATACTAGAAATGGTGAGAGATGGCAAGAAGCAGTAAAGAGACAGCAGAGACAGAGGCAGCACAACCAAGAGACAAGCCCAAATACAGAGATGAGTACCTTCAGGCAAGAGGCTGGCGGGCAGAGCATTGACACACACACACACACACACACACACACACACACACACACACACACCCGCACTTGTTGGGGAAGCTCGTTTTGCATCCTGCAGCGATTAGAGAGGCATGGTTGTAGACAATGTTGAAAAAAAGGTTACCCTCATTAAAGAAATGCCTTAAGTCATTTCTCATACTGAATTGTGATATTTTACTTCCCTAATAAACTCCTGAGGTGTGTGTGAGTGTTATCTATGAGTTCTGCATAGCCATTGCAACACATTTCAAACCCAGCAAAGAAGTAGAATGCTGTAGAACGGACAGTTGGTGTTAGCATTTGTAGAAAGGTTGGAAGTGAAAGCATATCTGACTTCTACTTCATAGGAATCTTGACCTTCCACCGTGCCCACCCACCCCCAACCATATTCCCCTGTCTGCAATTCCTATCCTTGTGTAGTTCGAGGAGGTCAGACAAGGCTGACATGCCATTTTTACAGCTATTATTAGAATTACTACCATTACAACCACTCTTTTTAGAAGAAATTTCCCAATCGCTGTTTCTGTTGAGTTGATGCCAACTCACGGTGACCCCGTGTGTGCAAAGCAGAATAGTACTTCAAGGGTCTGGGACCTTTCAGAAGCAGATTGCCAGGCCTTCCTCCCGAGGCATTCTTGGGTAGATTGGAACTGACAATCTCTGGTTTAGTCGTTGAGAACGTAACCACTTACAGCTCCCAGGACTTCAATTCATTTAAGAGGAATTGAATCCACATTCACCTTTAAGAACTTTTAGTTTTATATATATATATATATATATATATATATATATATATATATATATATATATATATATATGCAAAATGTTTCACAATAAGATTTTCTCCATTGTTATTCCTTAAACTTAGTCAAAATATCTGAAAAGAAAGAATCATAGAGCTTAAAATCACCTAGGAGTATGAGACAAGCCTCTGCCTAACTTCTCTGATTTCTTCTGTGTAGAGTATGTGAACATGAGCAGGCATTTGAAAACTCCAGAGAGCACGTCTGATCCAAAGTAACTACAAAATGTTTTCAGGTTTAAATTCACGCTGTTGGTAGCTCAGTTTCCTATGCTTCTCACTAACCTTACTCAATGAACTCAGATGTACTTACACAAACATTTAACATACAAATTGACCAGAGCTGTAGAGGTAGCAAAGGAAACCCCAAATGAGCAACATATGACTGATTATACCTTGAAGCAATTCAGAAGTGGGGAAAAATAGTTTACAGGATCTCTGTACACTACCTGCCTCCTCTCATCACTTCTTTTTTAAAATTCTGCTTGTGGTTGCCTCGGTGTGAAGGCAGTTGGAAAGACGTCTAATTGGGGGAGGGGGGAGTGTGCTGGATAGAAAAGATAAAAGAAAAATGTGTTCTAAGTCTTATTCAATGTGGGGAATTTTTTTTCCTCTCAATCATTTAACTATTGAGCCAATGTATCTGAAATATACAGGAGATCCCTTCAATAAAAGAACATCTTATGTCATTACAATGACTTTGACTGTGTGCATATGCCAATTTACATATTTCTGTTTACAGTATGTACAAAAAAATGCATTACCCTTTTTTATGGAATTTACAAAAGCCCAGATCAGATTGAATCAGGGTAAAAAAATGCCTGGGAGTTACCAACCCCCATGTGTGTCCAAGTAGAATGACACAAAATTGTGCCATCGATTTTCAATGGCTAATTTTTTTTAGAGTAAATTATCAGACCTTTCTTCCCAATAATATCTCACCTAATGTGATTGAGACTCACAAATTAGATAAAAAGGCAAGGAAGGACCTTCTACTGAATCAAATAACTAAGCCACAAGAACACAAATGGTGGAGGTAGAAGACAGTATGCTGGACACAAGAGGACACCCACCAACCCACGCATTCACTTCCTTATATAGTTTCCTGTGAATGTATGATATTACAATCAATAATATTTATTTGAATTGTAAAAGTCCATGCTCCCACAAACTATTAGCAATAAAGAAAATAAATTTAACTCAGCTGGAATCAATATAGACGCTTCCTTCCTCGGGATTTCAGATCTCTTTTATTGTTTTAATTTTGACATATACATTATTTTTTAATCAATTGAGGGAGAGCCACACAAAACCTAGCCAATATAGCTATACCAATTTTTATATAATTTAAAATGTTCTTAAAATTAAATCACAATGGAGAAATGTATAATGTGGTTTACAAACTTTCAGAAGAAACTAGGGCAAAACAATACTCATTTTTTCATGGAAATCCCATCAGAAACCTATTGAATGAAAATCAATGAAATCCCACTTAGTACCAGGGACTGTTTGCATATTAACAGGTTCCAGGTGTGATTCTTTTCCCCTTAGTAAATTATCATGGAAAATTCAAAGGCTTTGTTTAAATGCAAAGAAACTTCTTCAATTGTATATCTGCTAGTCTCTGTTAACAAAAATTCTAAATATGTAATCAATAGCAAATGTGAGTGATCTACTCAAGTGGTAGATGACAAGACAGTATTAGAATAGAGAGAGAGCTGTGGATCATGGTGTTTGTTTGATTTTCTATTTTGACTCTGGTAGGGTGGCAGGGTCAGTAGGTAAGATGGAGTTGTTGCTCTTCCCAAATAACTTCAAACTCACTGACATGGAGTCAAGTTTGACTAGTAGTGAAATTATGGGGCAGAGTAGAACTGTCCCTTTTTGGTTTCCAAGGCTGTAATCGTTAAGGGAGCAGCATGTCTTCTCTTTATACAAAGGAGGATGAACTGGTGAGTTTGAACTACAAGTCATCGGTTAATAACCCAACACATAGTCTACCCCTCCTAAAACTGCCCTGTGACTCATGAAGAGCCCATGAACAACTGAACCACATGTTGCCTGGTCCTTCACCATGCGGTTGGTCAGTTGCAGCAAAGACCATTGTGGTTCATTGGTTTTCCATTGGCTAATGTTCAGAAGCAGATCTCCACGCCTTCCATCCCTGTCTGTCTTAGTTGGGATTCTCCCATGAAAATGACTGAGCATCAGAATGAACACAAGTCTCTCACGGTCGACAATAGTGTGGTGAATGCGACACAATGGAAGGAAAAAAATCCTCTAGATCTAGACCAGTGGTTCTCAACCTTCCTACTGCTACAGTTCCTCAGGTTGTGGTGACCCCCAACCAGAAAATGATTTTCATTGCTACTTCAAAACTGTAATTTTGCTACTGCTATGAACCATAATGTAAATATCTGATATGCAGGATGTATTTTCATTGGTGAAAATTGAACATAATTAAAGCATAGTGATTAATCACAAAGCAATATATAATTATATATTGTGAATATTTATTTCTACAGACAAATAAATGAAATTTTGTCTTGAAGCATGGTGTAGCATGGGTAACAAATTTCACTCCGGGTACTTGTATGTTGGCGCATCTGCATGTGGGCGGACCTGCCTGGATAGGAAAGTGGTGTCTCTGTTTCTAAGACCCCTGTGAAAGGCTCTTTTGACCCTCAAAGGGGTCATGACCCACAGGTTGAGAACCACTGATCTAGACTGTGGTATTTCCAACAGTCTCATATGCTTTCAAAGACTGGATATGAACATGGAAACTTGAAAAGTATCAATGCCTCTGAATTGTGGTCTTAGTGAAGAATTTGAAATATCCTGTAGACTGCCTGAAAAATGAGCAAATCTGTCTTGGAAGAAGTACAACCAGAATGCTCCTTAGAAATGAGGATGAGGAAACTTGGTCTCACTTACTTCAGAAACAGGATCAGGAGGAGGTAGTCCCTAGAAAAGGTTATCACGCTTGCAGCAGTGTCAGTGACAAAGAAGACCTTCAGTGGGAAAGATTGACACATTGGCTTCAACATTGCCTCAAACAGAGTCACAACGATCATGAGCCTAGCACGTGGCCAGGCTGTGTTCTGTTCTGTTGCACATTGGGCCACTATGAGTTGGAACATACTGGGTGTCACCCAGTACCAGACAATTCACCACAGCTCTAGATTGTGATGAATATTAATAACATAGTTTCAAGAACTGTTACAGTATTGTTACCTACGTTGTAAGAAAATTACATAGTAAAAAGCTGTACTCACTGACCGTAGCTGTTAAATAAAATTACTTCCTTTTTTCCCTTTTCTCTGGCCTTAAATGTATTTCTACGTTTGCCCCAGAGATGTACCCAAAGTAACCTCGGTGACGGGTTGAAGGACCATTCAAGGAAAATGTGGAGAGACCTGAAATATGAAGGAAACTACTTCCCCAGTCTCTGAGGAGGGGGGAAATAGATTGGCAAAGGGTGTTTATTTAAATTACTAAATTACCCTCATAGGGATGTGAGGCCAGGGGGTTACTTATATGCAAAGCTGTAATAGAATGTCTTTAGCAGGAAATCTTAAATAAGGGTGAAACCACTTCAGGACCTTGGCTGGAATTTTGAACTGTGAACATTAAGCAATCAGCAAGAAAATGATATAACATTATTTCATTGATATAGACTGCGCTATAAATAAGCAGAAATAAAGAAAGAGTGAAGTATACTCCATTGCTTTGATACTAAAGTGCTCTGGCGAGGAAGAAAATAAAATAGGAAACAATCATTTGTTTTAAAAGCAGGGAAATAGAGATTTTTTGAAACATCTTTTAAAAAATAAACACTACATAATCATTCATACAAAAGCTCTATCCAAACAAGAACCAAGCAAAGTAGAAAAAGACACAAAGCTCGTTTTCCTCGCCAGAGCTTATTTTAGTCTCTCAGTGATGTGGAAGTAGAGCAGCAAGCTGAAATGATTTATGAAATGAAAAATTCCTGCCCACCCAGTTCACAGACAATCATGTGCTGTAACTACTGTGTTCTGCTATTACCATAATATTTAGCTCAGATGTAGCTACAAAATCCCACTACACACAGAAGAGTTGACCATAAAAAGAAACACATTTTCTTGCATTTCTCTCATGTGAGGGTACAAGAATGCCCAGCAAAATAATACATGCATACTTGTGTACACATCAGTACTCTCCCTTTTATCTGATCCTCTGGCTTTTTTCAAATATTTTATTTACTTTCACATTTGAAGTACTTCTGGTAAAAGCTTCCCACCTTCTTTTGCCACCCCTTACCCCTCAGAACTAGGTTGTCATCTGAGTTAGCTGCTACCTATTTGAGGTGGTTAGTTTATTGTGTCAACCTGGACGATAAACATATGTGGGATTAATTGAAGGGTGGAAAGATAAATGGCTCGGTGAGCCTCGCCTTTCTTTTCTCTTGCTCTTTGATCATGGACCAGTGAGTGGCTCTGTTGCTTCTTCTTTGCCTCAATTTGCAAGCTGCACTACCTGTGGGACACCTAACCCATGGACTGTGTAGCTATAATTTGAGGTTCCTTCAAGGAGTGCTTCAACACACCATTGGAATTTACATATCTTGAGCTGGGGACTGTCAGACCCTGTCATCTGGCTGATGTGTTGGTGACCTGTCTTGCTGTGTGCTGCCTGTGCCTGGATAGCCTGAATTGCTCTACAGAGGACTACCTGGCAGCCCTCAAGACTTGAAGGACTTCCAGTGTCTCACAACTGTCTCCCGGGAATGAGTTGTACTGAGCCATTTGTACTGCCTTATAATTTAACTGTTTATTTCTTGTGTTATATATCTATCTATCTGTATAAATATATAAAAAAGTATTAGCAATCTGGTTTTGTCTCTCTAGAGAACCCTGTCTAGAATACTATTCATCTGAAATAACAGATTGAACTACAAAAGTAATTTTGTTAAATACTGATTCCTTTTGTGTTGCCTATTTGACTTTAATAGGTATTTTGCTACCGAGGAGAGCATAGTCCAATCTAAAAATGTTAAGCATCTTTTTGAGCTGTGTCGCAGTTTAATAAAAGCATGCCAGATAAACTGGGTGTTAAATGGACAAATGGCCATCAGTCAACATAAAAAAAAACTTCTAGAAATATATTTAACTCAGAACAATATGAGGGACTGTAGGAAAGAAAATGAATCAAAGTCAAACATTTGTACGATGAGCCCATAGTTGCTCTGGAAAACTCCGCCCCCCCCCACACACCCCCACACACTATCAAATAGAGGATACCACAAACCTATTTGCAATAAACCTTTTATGAGTTCAAGGAAATGAAGGGACAATTGTAAGGTGGAAAAAATGGGGTAAGGTGAATGGAAATCGTTGAATTTAGCAGGGTTTAAAGATAGTTAGGGATAATAATAACTTGCACACCACGCATGATCTAATGGCCCAGAAATGATAATTACCACCAAACTATATTCTTCACTGTTAATTACCTTTTCCCAAATCCTCTTGATAGTTGAGATAGCATAAATCTGGAAAAGGACAAAGCTATGAAGGCAAGAGAGGGATAAGCGGTTATATAGGAAGTGGAATGGTGGAGGAAAGAGTGTCTTCATTTCAACCCTGCTATAATCTCATTGTGAGCATATCCCCACTGCTGACTAATATTTTCCAACTCATAGTGACCCTACAGGGCAGATCAGAACTGCTCTCTGGTTCCTGAGGCTCTATATTTTTACCAGAGCAAAAAGCCTCTCTTTGGTAGCTATATAATCGTTTGTCAATTTGAGGATTAAGAGTAAGGGCATGGAGTCTGGTCTATCAGGATCCTGGTGTGGGCATGGCCTTCTCCTGAGAATTCTAGGAGCTCTGGTATTTCCTCCCTGGAGGCTGAATACTGATTATTCTCTCTCTCTCTCTCTCTCTCTCTCTCTCTCTCTCTCTCTCTCTCTCTCTCTCTCTCTCTCTCTCTCTCTCTGTCTCTCTCTCTCTCTCTCTTATTCTCTCTTTCTTTCTTTCTCTCTCTCTCTTTCTCTCTCTGAGCCGGAGAAGTCACATGAACCTACCCTAATGCAACCACACCTCTGAAGCCGGAGAAGCCACGTAGAGACCCCTGCCAGCACTGAGATGCTTACAACGTCATTGGATCCAAAGACTTTCTACCCACTGGCCTGTGATCATCCCGCATTCAGCGTCATTGCTTATGTTTAGTGAGTTTGAAGAGGACTTTATAGATCGGTATTGGGCATATGTGCTAATATCAGACTTAAGGGCTTGTACTCAACTGGGTTGAGTTGTTTTCTTAAAGTACAATTACCCTTTATATAAAACTCTCTCCTAAACACACATGAGTCTCTATGGATTTTTTTTCTCTAGTCTACCCAGACGAACGCACTCACCTTCCTCCCTAGAAGGGGCTGGGATGTTCAAACTGCTGGCCTGGGGCTTAGCAGCTCCCCTATGACTCTGGGGCTCCTTTTGTGATTATTTAGAAGCATTTAAATCAATCTAAATCTCAATTTCATCTGGGGAAAATATATCATGACTAATCATGTTCAGAGGATGGATACGTGTAGATTATAAAATGCTGCCTGAGATGGAGGAGAATTTTAACCTTCAGGTAGTAAGGAACATCCTAGGGAATGCGACAACACCGAGTCTGACGCGCCACGTTGAAGAACTGTTAGCGACGAACACTCACCCTGCCCGCCCCTTCCACTGCCAACTCACAGGTGCAGCGCGGACTCCTTACTGCAATGGGGGCAGGGAGATAGGGGAGTGCCGGGTTGAGAAGTACTCAAGTTTTTCCCGATAACTTCTCCTCATTTCAAATTTCATATCCCTCTATCATGAACCCCCAAATAATTGCAGGCCTGCTTCCACATGCTCGCGAATGACATAACAGCATGTATTCCATGAGATCTCAAAACCATTCTCATTGAAACAGTGGGAGTTCCATCCTTTAGCCTCCAAAATGGAACACATTCTAGAAATATGTACAATTATTGGAACATTTTCTTTGGGAAGTGACAAAAACCCAATTCTGTAGCTTGTGGGATGTGGGCAGGGTCGGGAGGAAAAAAATACCCACAACAACAATTTGGGAATATATGAGTACCATGTCACTGAAAGTCCAGCGATGCACTGCCAAAAGCAAGGCTAGAGTCTAGACGTCACAGAACATGACTAGATAATCACTATGCAGTGGCTTCCCTTCAGGTTGTTGGATGCTAATGACCTGCAACTAAACCACAGCATCCTACCACATAGGGAGTGTCCTTAATGTGAGTTCTGGGCCAGGCATTCCGCTTAGCTCTGCCCTGGGACAAATGCTCCCCCTCCGGTAAGAATTGGGGTTGGGGTGGGGAGTGTTCAGTTTCACTCCCCAAAGAATCATGCAGAATATGTTTCCTCCGAGAATTAGAACTTCTGGTACCCAAAGGAAGGATAAGGAAAAACAATATATGTCTACTAACATGGGTAGGTGCCCAACATGTTGGAATGTCAGCCCTCTGTCCTTGTTAGGCTTTGTGACAGGCAGCCCCTTCTCTCCATACAAGCTGGATACGACATGCCCCCTCCCCCCTACTTTGCTTTGACTTTAATTTCGCAATTATTTTAAAAGTAGCTTGAGAGGAACAAGCAAGGTATTTAACAAAACACACTGCTTTGATAAAGGGCTGTTTGTTCTCCAAAAGTATTTTCTGGCTAGGATAGCTAAAGCTCTACACGAAAGCTACATTTTAAAGCATATCACTCTAAAAAATAATAGCCAACATATATTGTGTGCATTAATTGCAAGGCACTACTTTGCGTGCTTTGCACATGTTAAAATATTAACCATGGCTCTCATGTTTGTTTATAAAAGAAAACAGTCATTGAGTGATGTAGAAACTAGCCCAAGTCAGAGGATAGTAAGATTAGGATTTGTAGCTACTTTGAAAGTACAAGTTATGGCAGTCAACAGTCTGCATAAACTTCTAATTTTCCTTTTCCACCCCCAGCAAGGTAGAATGTGTGCTTTGAGAACGCAGTTTAATTAGACAGAACAAGATATATGTGCAGACAAAGACTGGCTTTCTTCCCTTTCTGGATCTAAACTGCACAGTCTAAGAAAAGCATTTTTTACAAAGGACTGACTTTATTCCTCCAGTCTGCAGCAGACATTACATAGTTACCTTTTAAATTTTTTATTAAATATTATTTTAGTTAATTTTAAATATTATTTAATTTTAAATACTACAAAATTTAATTTCATGAGTGAGTACAAGTATAGGCTTGTCACATTTTTTAGTATCTCTGAATACTTAAAAGGCTCTGAGAGTAAATGTCCCTTTTGGAGTTTTGAAGTTGTAAGCACGTGGTTTCCTTCTTAGGACTCAGTTTCTAAATGAAACCACATGGCTAGAGAAATGACTTCACATGGCTAGTGAGAAATACCAAGTCATTTGCTCCCTCTGCAGTCGGTAATGGAGTCCATCTGAATTAGCCTGTCATGAAAGGCATGGGAGAGGACCGGATTGCTTGCAAGTTACAAAAACTCTAACTGAAGCCAAAATGGGAACTTCACAAGGAGGACACTAGTGTGTCACAAGAATCTGAGGTCCAGGTTTCAGCTGTACTTCAGGAATAACTAAACCACGGGCTCAAGCATGGATATTAATTTTGTTGTTTATTTCTGCTTTATTTGTTTTTAGATGAGCACCATTTCTGTCATCTCAACTCATCTAGTAGAGAAAAATCACTATCAATACTTAAATGTCAGGCCTTATACCTGAGATATCCGGAATCTTGGTCCTGATTACAAATTCTCAGAGAGAGACGCTGAACCAGTTCAACTTGGATCAGTTGTTTAATTGAACTGCTTAATTATCACCAGGGAAGGACCGTAGTTGACTCTGATTTGGTCAGCTATCAACTCTTGGAACACAGCGTGACATGTGGATGGGTGGAGTAGCTGTTCTCAGAGAAAAGAATTTCCAGTCAGTGCAAATAATCTGTCCTCACGGTAATAATTTGGTATTTTAGGTTGTTTGAGTTCTACTCTGATGGAAAAAGAACTTGAGAATTCATTATGAGATGCAATTGTTTACAAAAATATATTTTCTAGTTATTCCAAAAGCCAAGAGTTTAATTCTAAAACTCACATATATTTAATGCAAATAGTCTTGATAAACTTTGTGGGTAATAGAAAAATATTTAAATGAAAAACAGAAAATGATCATATTTTGCCTGATTGGTATTTGATCTCATTCAGAGTACTCCTGTGGTTAAGAAGGAGAAAATACGACAATTTTCACTTTCATTTTCCTTTCCTACCTGCCAGTAAGAAATAAAGAGCAATGCACTAACCATGAAAGGAAAAAGTTATGGAGGAAAGAAAACCAGACATATCCCAACACATTGTGCACATCATCGGATGATCTATTAATACATTTTATTTTCCAGATATTACATTTTCCCAACCTAGATTGCTAAGGGAAGGTGAGAACTGGGGCTGGAGGGGGGTGAAAAATCAATATTTGGGCTTTGAATGTTTATTGGTCTCATTCTGAGAAACAAAACATGCCAAAAGACATCAAGTTTATACCTTAAATATTAGAGAACTTATTTGTTGTTGTTCTCTTAATCTAGCAAATAGCCAGGGAAGGTGAGGGGTGGGGGGAGGATGAGAGCTAGTTTATGATTTTCTGTGAAAGATCTTCTGACCTTCCCTCCCTCTTCAGTGAAAGGGGGAGGGATGGAAAGGAAAGGTATTAGAAACACCTGATTCATGTTTGAGATTTCAGTGCAGAAAGTACTGCGCTTGCTTTCTGGGTAGAGATTGAGGAGGAAACAAGCCCCCTGGAGTTCCCCTTAGTTTTCCTTGAGTTTATGCTGAGGTCCTTTGGCTGGGGCGGAGCAAGCTGTGAAATACTCCAAGGAATCCAATGGAGCTGACAGAGCCAGGTCGTGGCAAGTCCTTGATGCCACCGTAGAAAGGTTTGCTGCCGGGAAATGGAGGAAATTGTTGTCATCTGCTTGTTTGACAAGTAGAGTCGAGATGAGTAAATCCCAGCCGCTGCTGGCCTGTGTGGAGGACAGTTGGGGTTTATGTCCCCTTTCCATTCCTGCCCCCAGTGTGTTGGCAATCGTTTCATCTACACCTGGAATTAGACACATTTACTGAGAAAGATAAGGTTGAGGAAGGTGGCTTCCACTGACAGGAAATTCGGAATTTAATAAGATTATCTTAATGATTTGTGATGAAGATTTTCCATCGATCGAATACAGGATTGAAATAGACATTGAGCTAAGAACTGCAGAAAATTAGATTTCTTGAACACCTGTATTTGACACTAAAATATGCATTCCTTTCTTGTTAAAGCAGAATTTTTTTAAAAACACTTCTTTTTCATTTCTTCTGCCCCAATGAAGTGTATTTTCTAACAGAGAGATTGAAAATAATTCTTTTTTTAAAAGAGGAGCAAGGGGGTAGTACTAAAAAGATGTGGGTCTCTCTTGAAGTAAAAAAAATATTTCAAAATTGTGGCGATGATCACACATAATACACAAAAACACATTGCAATATACATTCTGAGTGGGAAAATTGTACGTTATGCAAATTCTATCTCAAGATATCATACTCTTTTAAAAAGCATTTACTTATATATAACAATCTCTATACCAACCAATGTGTTTTTTAAATTTCATTTTAAATATTTTCTTCTTTGTCTTAATGTCTTGGGAATAAAGCTCCCTGAAATCTTAAAATTTTCATATTTGGCTATTCTCAAATGGAGTGACTTTATTCAATAGAAATTTTTATTTATTCCTTTAAGATTCAATCTTTTTGGTGTTCCATCCCTGGATCTTTCTTGTTTTGTCTGCTCATCTTCCTGACTTCTTCCTTCTGGTACTCAACCAACCTCACCAAAATGTGTCCTTTTTGCATGATATTCCCCAGTTTTCCAGTGATAAAAAATAAACTTGTGAATATACTTCCATGAGGTCAACATGTGTATGAAATATAAGGCTTAATATGAATCATAAGGAGAGGACCTCCAACATCCTAGGAGCAAAGTCTTGAACTTGGTATACTGTGGTAGTTAGCCTTAATCCAAGGAAACCCACAATTGGAGAAGCAAAGCTGATTTCCTTTGCTCTCTTCTCTTTCTCATAGCCATGGCAGATTTGTAGACCAGAAACCTACATCCCTAGAGAGCATGAGAAATCAATCTATTTTCAGTGTCAAATTGTAATGGGTACAGAACAAAACGGTGGCTGTAACCAAGCGATAAACTAGATTAGGCTAAAGATCCTTACCAGCACACTATGATTTAGACACAACGTTTGCTTAGAGCAGCTGAAATTCTAAATACACCACCAGAAGGGCAGTGTTATTTGAAAGACATTAATAAACCAACCTCCCAAACCTTTAGATTCTGGTCTACATTGCCAGCTATCCCCGAAGGCCTACTCTGAGCCGGAGTCTAGAAAGAGGGGTCCAGAAGCCCTAGCACCTGGAGCAAAGCAGGTTGCATGGTCAATAGCCGTTCTTTAAGTACGTACTGAAAGGGGCTATGTGACATCCTCGGTTAGACATTGGGCTACCAACTACAAGGTCACAGTTCAAGTCCCCAGTGCAATTTAGCGTCTGTAAAGATTGATAGCTGTAAAAACCAATAGAGAATTGTTCTACTCAAACCTTTTGTAAGTAGGAGTTGACTCAATCTAGTAGGCTTGCTTTCTAGTTTGGGAAGTATTGTCCAAAATCTTTATGAACATAAATATGATTAGTCTTTTTCTGGTCATCAACCAATACTTTAATTTTACTTTGATATTTCTTCTTAGCCTTCTTTCCCAAAGGGTTAAAAATGACTTCTCAAATTCATGTTGTTGCTGTGGGCTCTCTAGTCCATTATGACACAGAATGAACTTATTAGGCAGCCCTAAATGATTGCATATGGTTTTTTTACTGTCCGTTGAAGAAAGGCTTACTAACAATCTGTCATATGCTGATGACACAACCTTGTTTGCTGAAAGTGAGGAGGACTTGAAGCACTTGCTGATGAAGATCAAGGATGGTGGCCTTCACTGTGGATTACAACTCAATATAAAGAAATAAAAATCTGCACAATGGGCAACACCAGGATCCAGGGAGAAAAGATTGAAGTTATGAAGCAGTTTGTCTTGCTTGGATCCACAATCAATGTTCATGGAAGCAGCAGTCAAGAGCTCATGGATAAATCTGCTGCACAAGGTCTCGTTAAAGTGTTAAAAGCTAGGATGTTTCTTTCAGGACTAAGGTGTGTCTGACCTAGCCATGGTATTTTCAGTTGCCTCATGTGCATGTGAATGTTGGACATTGAACAAAGAAAACTAAAGAAAAATCAATGCATTTGATGAGGGTGCTTGTGAAGAACATTGAACGCACCACAGACTGCCATAAGAACGAATAAACCTGTCTTGGAAGAAATACAGCCTGAAGACTTCTTAGAAGCAAGGATGACAAGACTTCATCCTCCATACTTGAACAGGAGAGCCCAGTCTTCGGAAAAAGACGTCATGCTCGGTAAAGTCGAGGGGCAGCAGAAAAGAAAGTCCCTTCACAACATGGGGTGACAGTAGCTGTAACAATGGGCTCAAACGTAAGAGCAGATGTGAGGATGGCTCCGGACTGGGCAGAGTGTTGACCTGCTGCACGCACAGTCTCTCTGAGTCCAAGCTGACTGGATGGTGCCTAACAAGTAGACAATTCCTTAGGTGGCTTTCTTTACCGGAACACATCACCGAATGTTCACTCACTCCCACGAAACCACCGATGGATCTGAAACACGGACCTTGTGGCTAGCAGCTGAATTTGTTTAATCGTTTCACCACCTGGGACTCTTTGAAGATACATAAAATAGTATAAATTGATGTAAATTGGCAGAAGATGAAAATAACAAAAAGATGTATTGGTATATTAAATGAAGCTAACTCAAAAGTGCGTGTCATATCGTCTTAGGAAACAACATGACATTTGTACCAAGATTTCAGAAAAGCAAGGAGAAAGGTTAGTTATACCTGATTAATTAAAGTACCCATGAGTGTGTGATGTTTATTGTGAAGAAACCAACAGAAAGTGTTCTGGTGGAAACTCATGGATAAAAAGATTTCAGTTGTTGGCGATGAGCCAGATTAATAGTGGGTGCCTGACATATCCTTACCCTTTACCAAAGCAATGGAATCTCACTGCTGACTTGAGTGATTACTTGGTAATGGTCGTGTTACTGAAGGAAAATCAGAAACCAAATCAAAGTGGCTCTTAAAAACATTGTTTCTGTTTATATTTAGTGGGTTTAGTAGAGACAGATTTCAACACATGGCTGTCTAATGACACAGGAATGTGAAGGTGAATCTCCGGTTGTAGCAGCTTCCTGTACCACATGTTGGAATTAGGCCCTGTGGACATTTTTGTGGGCCTTCCTTGCTAGAGGGTGAACTAGAGCATATTGAAACTTCAATTCTGGATGGAGCAACTTTGGAAAATATGACTGGTCATAGACATTCCTTTCCACTCTCATAGCATGATACCTGACTCACTTCTTGAGGGGATGGCTTGGCCTACCACGTGAGTCTATACCTTTGAACATAAGCCTCCCAATTTCTGGTAATATGGCAGACAACGTCATGTTCCTTTTCATTAGGTCTTCACTGCACAAGCCCTTTCCCCCCAGTCTGTCTTCTCCTGGAAACTGCTATAACCTGTCTCCCATGGGGAACTCTGCTGGTACTTGAAAAATCAATGGCATAGTTTCCAGCCTCACAGAAATATGCAAGCTACCATCATTTAACAAACTCACAGATATCAAGAAGTAATACCATTATCAATGGAACAAAGACTAAAACTGTTAAAGAACTCTTTTCCTCGGATCCACAATCATTGCCTGTGGAAACAGAAGGCGAGAGACAAAACCACATAAGGCATTGGCCAAAGACGCTGAGAAGAATGATCTCTTGAAAGTCTTACCAAGCCAAGGGGCCAGTTTGAGGATGAAGGTGTGCTATGACAACCTAAAGTGCTTTCAGTCACCTCGCGAGCCCTGGTGGCAGCGAGCTTTCACGTAGGGCTGCTAACGGCAGGCGTGCAGCTGCTCAGGACACGGGGCTTTCCACTCTTGGAAAGGGTCCCGGTGTCAAATGCACAGGTGCACTTCTACCCTGTCCTATAGGTCGCTCGGAAATGGCATCGACTTAAATGTGAAAACGGGATAGTGAATAAGACCAAAGAAGCCTTCAAATGATGGTGGTGGCCAAGAGTGTGGGGTGTTGAATATACTATGAACTTCCAGAACGAGGAACAAACCTGTCTTGAAAGAAGTAGAGGCAGAATGCTTCTTAGAAACAAGATGGTCAAGCTTTGTCTCACCTACATAGGACATCTTATTAGGAAAGACTAATGCCTGGAAAAGTGACTAGTCATACTTGGCAAAGTGGAGAGTCAGTTAAAAAGAGGAAGCTCCTCTATGAAACGGAATGACACAGTAGCTTCGACAATGAGTTCAAACATAGCAATGTGAAAATGCTGTGGGACATTTTTGGTTGCATGTAGTGTCCCGATGAGATGGAACTAGCTGGATAGCTCCTAACAACAGCAAGCATATGAGTTATCCTTGGAAGCTTTCATCATTGTACCAAAGAAATGATTGAGTTTAGACAGCATTAGGTAATTAGAGTACCACAGTATTATGTAAGTTGATATAAATCTTTATATTGATGAGATGTGGTATATAACTAGACATCGAATTATGAACTGCTCTTCTTATAGACTTGATCAGATAGTTTCTACTCATCTGGATTCCCATGTTGAACGAAGTAAACAAAATATAATCAAAGAATGAAATCCTGAGGAAACACGTGGATGAAGTGTCTGGCTAATTCCCTCTGAACACAGCCCAGGGATCTGAACAGGCTTGCTATATTATACAGAATGCATTGGAAAGTAGATTATTACAGATGTAACTAGGCTAAAAATCCAACAACTTACCATTTGACCTTCTTTTTCACGCATTTTTAAAGTTGCTCCAGTTTTAACATTTTCTGTTTTTCTGGTTTCTTTTGTTATTGTTCTTAGTTTTTGACTCTTTGGTTTGTAGTTTTGTATATTTACTAGTAACAAAAAAAAAGTTCTAAAATTGATTCTCATAATGAATGCACAACATTTCCTGATGTGATTATATTATTGAGTTGTATATTTGGATTATGTCCCAATAAAACATTTTATATATATAAAAAAGACTTGTTCCCTTAAGGAAGTAGAACTAACACCCTTACTTACCTTCACCATCTCCCCCCCTCTATACACACATAGACATATTTAAGGATGGATAGACTGAGTGACTCATTCCAAAGGAATAGAGCACGGGAGTGGAAAATGGTAGAGTGCCATGGCAAGTAATTCCTTAACCAATGATGAATGTTGAGCTCACCGGTGATGACATGTGGAGAGCATGGACCCCTAACATAATGAGAGGAGAAGGGCGTTTCCCCTGTGACTATTTCCAAGAAGGCCATAACTGCATTTTAATCAACAGAAAAATATCCAACAAACCCAGATTGGAGGACATGCTATGGAACACTTGGCTGTACACCTCAAGAAGAATCAGTAGGAACAAGGCCAGACTGAGCAACCATTAGAGGTGGCAAAGGAAGATTTAACAGCTGAATCCACGGTAGTACTCTGAATTGGATCCTGGAAAAGAAAGAGGATGCTAATGAAAAAAAACAAAACAGACAAACACATAAAACCTAAGAAAGGCTGCAGATTTGTTAACAATGGGGAAAACGAATGAGAGGTACACAAGAACTCTCTGAAATTTCTTTGAAAGGTTTTTTTGTTTGTCAAAAAAAATCTAAATTTATTCTAACATAAAATATTCTTTTAAAAAAGATTCTTGAGAAATCTATTATTTAATAGCCATATAACCTATTCACTTTGGAGGAAGAATGTCACCTTTGAATTTAAGATGGGAAATGAGTGCCATGAGGAAAGGAGTGATTTTCTAATTAATCATGCATTAGTTAATAAATAAAACAAGGCAAGCAGCCCAAGGAGAGGGGGGATATTTGGAGGACAACGAACATGAAAAACTACTTGCTGTAATTCTGCATAAAGATGAAACTCTCCATATTATTTTATAACTCCTCAGAGACACATATTCCCCTTATATTTTGTAACACCCCCTCGCTTGTAACATGACCTTCTTCCTAATATTAACCACATATACTTGCCCTCTTTCTGTGTAGTCCCCGAGGATTTCTTTAGGAAGTTCAGAGGAGATTTTTTTCTTCACACCCAAATTATTCTGAGGTATTTTCCTTCTTTCTTCTTCTGGCATGTTTATCTTGTTTTAATCACCTTGCCTTTACCATGAAAAACAACAAATGGTGTCTGAGGTTCTGCTTTGCCAAATGAGTAAGCAATGCAGGGAAGCTGGTGGCCAGCTGTTTTCCATGTCTGCTGGACAGACAGAGCAGAGAGCAGACTCTTGCTGGAGGGACTGCAGACTCGGGTCTCCAAGAAACTGTCTTTAAAAGCCCTGGTGTTGCAGATACAGGCACCACCAAGAAAGGGGTCCTACGTCAACCATTTGTTTTAAGTAAAATTGACACCTATATACTGGATCTATTTGTACAAATAAAAACCAAATAAACGAATTGAGTGATTAAAAAGGGAGCATACTTGTGCTGGAAAAAAAATTTTTTAAGGAAGGGAATTTTATTTATTTATTTTATTTTATTGGGGACTCTGACAACTCTTATCACAATCCATATATCGCTTGTATCAGCCGAATTTGTACATAGTTGCCTTCATTCTTTTCTAGACATTTACTTGCTATTGAACCCTTGGTATCAGCTCCTCTTCTCCCCCTCCCCAACCTCATAGCCCCTTGACAGATTGTACATTGTTATTATTACCATATCTCACGCTGACTGCTGTCCGCCTTCCTCTGTGTTTCCTGTTGTTTTTCCCCCTGTAGAGGGGTGTTTGGTTATGTGTCGATCATTGTGATTGGTTTCCCATTTCTCCCTTCCTCTCCCCAACTTTCCCCTACCCTTCTGGTATCACTATTCCCACTCCTGTTCATGGATTCTGTGTGTCCTGAGCTCTCATCTCTTACCTATACCTGTGTACATGTTCTGGTCTAGTCTGAATTGGGAAGCAGCACTGAGGTCATGGTAGTGGGGGGTGAGGAAGCCTCAAGGAGCCAAAGGACTATGGTATGTTTCATCGATGCTTTACTGCACTCTGGTGACTCATCCCTTCCTTGTGGCCCCTTTGTGAGGAAATTGTTCCATTGTCTACAGATGGGCTTTGGATCTCTGCTTCAGCCCCCTAATTCTCAAAATTATATTTTTGTTTGTTTGTTATGTGTCTGCCGATGCCTATTACCCAGTCCCTATGATTCCTCATGATCACACTGGTGGTGTGTTTCTTCCATGTGGACTTGTTGCTTCTCTGCTTAATGGCAGCTTGTTTAACTTCAAGACCTTTAAGACTCCTTATACTATATCTTTTAATAGCCGGCACTACCCATCTTCTTCACATCTGTTTTGTCTTCAGCGATTGTGTTGGGAGGGTGGTTAGAACAAAGTGTTCTTGTATTGAGGGAGGGGCTGAGCAGAGGCCCGAAGCCCATCCCTTACCTCAGTGTGTTGCCATATAAATATATGTACATAGGCCAATGCCTCTATTTGTGTGCTACATTTTATAGATGGAGACTAATGCAGGACACTTATTTAATAGAGATTCTCAAAAGACTGGCAATGCCAACTTACCTCATGCTAACTACCGTGAAATGAAAGTCTGGTGATTTACTTGCACTAAGGTTGTCATTAAAAAAAAATCGATCCTATGAGCAGTTCTACTCCATAATGTTTGGACACAACAAGTGGAAATGGATTAAAATTACATAAGTGTATTTGTTTGCAACACATTTAAATATTCAAATTGTGGGGAGTGCTGAGCTAGAGTGTTGGGAGTAAAAAAACAGTACAAGATTCACAATCCTAGTGAGTAAAATGGCTTAAATCTCTCACAGCAGATGGCAACTCATGTTCACTTTGCAAACGAGTGGACGAGGATCACAGTGGCCTGAGGGCATGCCACATGAAGTGTTTCTCTCACTTTACAGAAAGAGCTTTTCAATAGTCAACCCAGAGTGGAGAGTTAGTGTCACCGGGCCATTTTCAGCAGGGGACAGGAAAATTCTGGTGAATGTAGCTGGTATAAAAATAGTCAGGGGCAAAAATACAAAACAAACAAGAAAAGTGGAGGAAAGTTGGATTAATGCCGAACTAATAAATACTTATACTACACATTTTTTTTACTGATTGACCCAATGCCAACTGTTTGTGTGTGTGTGTGTGTGTGTGTGTGTGTGTGACTGTAGTCAGCCTAGAGGTGCAATTGTCAAATAAGTATGGTTCTGACATGAATGTTTCCTGGTACTTTTTCTTTGAGTTTCCTTCTAAGATAAAAGTGAAACAATGGATCCCAATGTCAGGACTTCATTCCTCCATCAGTAATGTGAGACTTTACTGAGTCAGAATGTACATATATTCCTCCATATAAAATGACATGCTATTTTTTTAAAATCCCTACTTCACTTCAGATCAAAGAGCAACTCCATCCCCCTTGAAAATAAGAAGGAAGAGGAGGAACCTCTAGGCATGAAAGTCTTTGTTAGTCAGAGAGACAACTGTATTTCATATTACTAGTTTGAATTCTGGTCTCTAAAATACCTTTCACATAGCAAGTATATCTAAAGCTATGAGTGGAGCTAGTCAATTCTTAACTTATCAAAGAGTAGATCATAAATGCAGTGTTTCATAGTGGACTTTAGAAATGAGGGCCATTAATTTCTGCACATTAATAATTGCTTAAGGTTGAGTCTTGGCAGAAGATATAGATGAGATGTAGGGCTGGAGGAAACATTCTCAACTGATAGGGTTAGTCTCTAGCTTGATTGTAGTAGTGATTACACATGCCACCAAAAATCCTTGAGGTAGTTAGTTTATTGTGCCAATCTGGCCAATAAACACATGTGGGATTAATTGAAGGGCAGAGGGATAAATGGTTTGTTGAGCCTCACCTTTCAAGTTCTAGGGTCTCTTGCTTTGTGATGGTTGGACAAGGGTGCAACTGCCCTAGCCAGTTCCCTGCTTAAGCTGGCAAGGCTCACTTCCTGCAAGACATCCCCAAGGAGAAACCGCATGGAACTAGCCCAATGCATCCCTGAGTGCTGGAGCAGCCATGTGGAGACCCCTGCCAGTGCTGAGATGCTTACATGTTCACTGATTCAGCTTTCCTTCTACAATCAGCATCATAGTGTGTGTTTTGTGACATGGAGGAGGACTTTGTGGATTGGTGTCAAACATATGGGTTAATGTTGGACTTGTGTGCTTGGACAGCACTGGGTTGGTAGGTTTTCTTGATGTGCACTCAACCTTTATATAAAATTCTTTCTTATACATGAGTTTCTGTGGATTTGTTTCTCTAAAATACCCAGACTAATACATATGGGACCTTGGGAGTGGGGTACTGGAGAAACAAATCATAAGATGGAGAGTAGATGTTTGTTTGACCTCTCCCTCATGGTAGTTTTTCTTCTTTGTCCAGCCAAAAGTCAGATAAAGCCACACTGTTTACTCAGTTGTTTTCTGGGGAAAATATGGGAAGTATGAAAATTAAAAGTTTGTAAGCCCACTTTCTGTCAGCTGTTAAAATGTGATCCTTAGGTGGGTTTCGGCACACCTGCAAAGAAAGCCTTGGAAAGATATGCCTCACCCAGTGCTTTGGAGGACTCAGGAATCAATGGTTTTTGTCAGAAGCTGGAAAAACTCTGGAACCATGAAGAAAACTCCCCTCTAGGACTGAATGTTAAAGGGAGCCTGAGAGCAGGCTAAAAATCTTGCTAGGTGACCACCTGGATCTACTTGTTGAGTGGAAGTGGCAGAAATGCAGCAATAAACAGACAGGTTAAGTTTGGGCCTGACATCTATGGACTTGGTTTACAGGAAAAAAGAGATGAGAGTGGGTTGACTAGTCTAAAGTTCATGACCTAGCCCAAGGGGGCTAGGCTTGTTGAGTATTGGTGAGAGTCCATGGTTTAAAGGCAAGGCGACCAATGGGCACCCTGAGGAGGCTGAGTGAGGCAGCCCACATTGAGTTGACCAGAATCCAACCAGATCTAGATTTTTGAGCCTGTGAACTGGTGCTGACTTTATGGATGGCCTGTCCAGATTTGACACTGCTTATGGATGCAGACTTCACTAGGTTCCAGCTGGGATGAAGATTCTTCATGTCAGAAAATGATTGTCTCCTCAGAGCACTTGGTTGATGTAAGGGGGCAGTATATCAATTGGATACCCAAAATTTGGGGAATAAAGGGGTTTTCTTGATGTGAACTTAGCCTTTACATAAAACTTGGTCTTATAAATGAGTTTCTGTGGATTTGTTTCTCTAAAAGACTATCACACTCCTCAACTAGATCAAAGACTGAAAATAAGTAAGCCGATCATTTAATTAGTGGAAAAGCAAACCTAAGGTATATAATATAGGCAATGAAATCCCATACTATTAGAGAGGGGTCTTGAGCTTGGTTGAAACCCTAACTGTGAAGGGACAAGTACTACCAAGGCTGGTGGAAACTTTAAGACATTGGTTAAGAAGAATGGTAAATTGAGAGGGAAGCCTAATTGAGAGAATTGTTCCTTAGATAGGAGCGAACAAAGTTAGACTACCAGGGGGTGGGAAATATTCCTTTGTAGTAGTCCAGGTGGACTGGAGAATCAAATGCATAGATACTCATATGCATACAAGAAAGAGCTTTTTATAGAAGAGTAATTGTATATTAAGAAAACATCTCAGCCCAATCCAGATCAAGCCCATAGTCCAATATTAGCCCATATGTCTGATACCAGTCTGTAAATTCCTCTTCAGACTCATGCAACACATACAACAACTCTGACTGCAGGAATATCACAGGCCATTGAGTGGAAAGTCTTGTGGATCCAATGGTAGTGGAAACATCTTAGCGCTGACATGGGGCTCCACATGGCTCCTCTAGTTCCAAGGCTCTGACTGCCATCAGGATAGCTCCATGTGGCTTGTCAATAGGAATGTCTCTCAGGGAGAGAGTGTGCCTGGCCTCCATGGAGCTATTTATCTCCTTTGCACCTCCAAATGAGGTCATCAAGCTGAGACCTGGTTGACAGTCTAGACTCCACCCCTTCACTCTTAATATTCTCTAGTTTGCACCAGATTATGTAATTACCACAACCTTGAAGGACAATATTTAGTTCAAGTGCTAAGATCAGTATTCAAAAGGAGTGGTTCACTTAGCCTAGGAACTGGGTTACTTCATTCTGAAAAAAAAGTAAATAAGTTAATAATAAAGTGAGAAAAGACCAGGAGAATGTTTGAAAGGAAAGCGACCATGATACAACAGGTTGGCAGCTGGGCTTGTGGATTGGTTCGGGGCTGACAACTTTAAAATCCGAGAGCAATGATATGACTGTGGAGCCCCATCCCTACTAAGAAAATGAACTAAAAGTGATTTTGAAAGAAGTTAAATTATTTTTAATAAAGTGAAGACAATCTTTTGATGTTTACCATGATTAATACTTTCATGCCTTGGTTAAAATATCAAATATCAACTTATTTCAAAAGAAATAGCTTTTAGTGTCTTTGCTTTGCCGATGTCCTAATTCATGTTCATTCTGTTTGTTAGGCTTCCAGAAATGAGATTGCTGGCTGATTGTTTAGATGGTGGGTTTTGTGAGTTCTATTATATTAATGAAAAATTGAATTAATATTGTGAGAAATGTTACAAGCAATCGAGATAAGCTCTTTTTTTAAAGCACACCTTTTCCCTTGTGCCATTTCATTCATAGCATGGATATTGTATTTTCAGAGCTAGAATGCTTATCTCTGAATTTTTTGCTTTATCAGCAAACCTAATTAACCAGACAAATGATTAGAAATGTATGTAGTGAAGATAAAATCAGAATGCCGCATCCTTCACTAAGCCTTCATGAAATATGTCCTGTTTATCAGGAACAGTGTCAGGCACTAGACGCATATTGGAGAATGAAAATGTACATGTTCTACAAAGGCTGGTGAAACCACTAAGACATTGTACACGACTTCATGGAGTTTAGAAAAAAAGAAGAGGAGATGAACATTAAATAACAATCATGAAAAGAAGCTCTATGAAAATTAATCGAGGCATTTATAAAGTTGGTTGCTCTATGTTTTCTCTGAGAGAAAGCACATCTTAACTTCAATCCTTACTGGTGAGTCCTGAGGCATATTCTCCCCAGCTCTTATGTTACTTAAGAGAAAAAATATGTAGCATGACTAAAAGTTTTGTATCTGTGGACTGAATGTGATAGCTGTTATGAAAAGGCTACTTAGCAGTGAGGAAGTCACGCATAAAGATCAGTGTGGGCAGAGCAGAACTGTTCAGTAGGATGTTCAGGGTTGTGACCTCTCAGAAACCAGACTGTCATTCTAAGATGGGTTGAACCATCAACTCTTCCTGAGTAGTCATGCTCTTAGTCACATGTCCATCCAGGGCCACAATGAGTTGAAAGTTACTCCACAGCAACTAATGATCACAATGACAAAGAGATAAAGAGAACACCACCTGGGGTCAAACTACCTAGCTGCAGATGCTGTCTGGTCTTTGGGCAAGTCATTCAACTTCTATTATCTCATCTTTTATGACTGGGTATGTCACGCCTCCGAGTTGTAAAGATGATTTGGGTTACTCTGTGGAAAACAATTAGTGTACTGCCTAAGAGCTAAATACCCAATACATGTTGATTTTATTGGGTTTTTGTTGTTGTTTTATTTGAAAAATTGTATTTTCTTCTGAAATTGCTGGCTATACCCTGCCAATGTTTGCTCTCAGAAGAGCTTCCTTTCTTAGTAATATTCATTGAAATGATCCCTATTTGCCGATACTTTGTTTCTTTAAATATACTATTATCTGATGCCATTATTATAATTTAGCTTGTATATGTTCTATATTTAAGGTGATGTTTTATAAATATAATTGGTACCTTATAATTTTGCACTTTCATTTGTTCTCCTCTTTACGTAGAGGCAATACTTTAGATTTTCCATGTGTCTAGACCCACATTATCTAGGTGAAATGTCCAGGGTCTTAGTGATCTTGAAAAAAATACTTATGCTTCCTGTAACTCAATTTCATCATAAAGAAAATGGAAATTTATCAATATCTACTAATAATATTGACATATGAAATCAGTAAAAATTGTACACCATGTGTAATCATATTTGGTACTTAAAGGACTGCATATATTACCTATCGCTGCCTTAATTAAATCCTATCAACAACCATATGTATTAAATATTTAAAACAGTATTGAACCAATGAATATTTGTTCAATGGAGCAATAAATGAATGAATGATGAATGATTGAATCCCGGCGTTTCAGATGAGGAAATTGCAATAGGACGGGCTTTCCTCAATAATTTGACCCATCTGCATGGTTAAGTGCTGTCTGGTCAGTTCCCACTTAAAAGGACCCTGTGGACAATAGATCAAAACACAACCTCCTGACTGTTATTGTGGTTCAGCCCATTGTTGAAGACATTGTGTCAGTTTATCTCATTAACCGAGCTCTTCCTCTTTTTCTCTCTCTTTATTCTTTGTTACCAAGAACGATGTCCTTTTCCAAGCACTGGTTCCTGCTAATAACATGTCCAAGTATGTAAGATAAAGTCTTGCCATCTTTGCTTCTAAGGACCATTTTTCCAGCATGAATTTGTGAATTTTCTGTCAGGAAATGCTATATTTAACAGTATTCACCAACACTGTAATTCAAATGCACCGATTCTTGTTGGAGTTCCCTTATTCTTCTCTCAGCTTCCACAGAAATATGAGGCAATTAAAAATGCTGTGGCCTGGGACAGGAGCACCTTAGTCCTCAAAATGACATCTTTGATTTCTAATATTTAAAAGTGGTCTTTTGTCCCTTTCAAATGCTAGTCAAGAATCAGCTGGGATTTAACAGGACCAAGATTAGGATCAAAGTCTCTCTGACTGTAAAACACGGGGCGTGAACACAGAGTCCTCATTCAATGACGCCTTGAACTTTTGTAGCAAAGTTCTGCCCAGGAAGATGAGAAGACATCCACAGGAAGTTACCTTTACTGAGAACTAGTAGAATTGAAGAAAAGTGAAAATGGGGTTCAAGTGAGGCTATGGAGCGCCTCATTTTACCAAATTAGAGTCTCTGAGAGATGGGATCTCTAGAATCTGCATTCTTAGCACATGCCCTGCTTGGCAAGATTTGAGAAGCCCTGACTAAAACATACCTGTACATGATTGAAATGGGAGACCCTGAGGTGTGGAACTGAAAGGGAAGGCAAGTCAGAATGTAATTGACCGAGGAGAAGCAAGAGGGGCTAAAATTGGGGAGCAAACCACAGCTTCCAAAGAAGCCATTAATAAAAAATCTCCAGCCAGCATGATCACTATTAGAAGAAATTTGTTAATAGAGTTTATAATTCATCACACACTTATGTTTGCTACTTATACTATCTGTTGAAAGAGCTGGGTGTTTTTCTGATATGATTGCAATGAATGTGAAGGAATTATAAAATCTTGGGACTATTGAAGGAGTTGTTCCAGGATGTATGTAAGTGCATTTTGCATTGAAAAGTTTAACTTTCTCTCAAAATTTCTGCTTCCTAGATACTGATTGCAGTGCAGTGCCTAATTCTATGTTTGTAATGACAATTACAGGTATCATAACTGCCACTTTGGGGAAGCTTTAACATATACACATAATCCCAAATATACACATAGAATTTACTGCCAAAGCTCTTGTCCATACCTCACAAAACCGTAGTGATGTGGGAAGTCTGCACAACTAGTAAATAGATTTAATACTTATTTCCCTGTTATTTATTATTTAGTAAAAATAAATTAATCTTCAACGTAATGGCACTATATTAAAAACTAAATGGAAAACTCTAAATATAATGTAGCTATTATTTCACAAACAAATTTATCTAAGACTTGTATGGTTTTTTTATTACTTAGGAAAATATTGCTTTTATTTTTTCTCCAAAATGAACATTAAGGTTAGCAATAGTGTGCCCACAATCTTGCACACCTAACCCTAATTTAGTCATTTTCCTCAGAGTGAAAAGGAAATGCATTTGTAATAAATAATTAAATGCATTTGTTTATTAGATTAGTGTTTAAAATTCTATCCCTAATACAAAGAGTTGGAACTAAATGTTCTTTGAGACTTTCATTAATTCTCAGTATGTCTACTTGTCACTAATTATGCATATAAGTCTATATGCAGATTTATTAGTAAGGTAACCAATTTTCAAAGATAACTGTCATTTTTTTGAACTAGTATGTTCTAAAGCAAGTTTTAAAATGCCTAATATGCTTATTTTATGTATTCCAAGAATTTTCTGTCCCTTTTAATAGTTGATGTCATATTGGACAATACTTCTATTCAATTCTAAAACCTCTTTTTTACATAGCCATCTAAGAATTTATACTACTCTCTTTACTTTTCTGCCTCCTTCCAATTTCGTGAGATCTCTGGCTACTTTGCCTCACATTCAACAGCTCAATGAAGCTGTGTACTTGCAAGTTATCACTGAATCTCATTTTCCTCAGTCCTTTTTAAAACTGAGTGACTGCTTCTAATAACTCTGTCTTCATCTGATTTCCAGAACAGTCAAACTTTCCAAGTGTTAAATATATATTTGTGACTCCTTTCATTTTTGAAACTTTTAAATCATGCAACATACTTAAACATTACAGGGGAAAAAACTAACCGATATCTTATGTACTCGGCCCTGAAACAGATGTTAATATTTTGGCATTTTTGCTCCAAACTTTACTTTTCTAAAAAATAGGAAACAAAGAAACTGCACATATACAGTTTAAGTTCTAACTGCACCCTTTCTCCCTCATTCTCTCCCAAGACATGGGTGTGTTATCATTCCCCTGTCTACTTTTGAATTTTTGCTACATTTGTATATTCAGAAACAAAATATTCTCTTTATATGTCTTGATGTTTTCATAAAAATTGCCACATTATAGTTAAGATGTAATTTATTTTCATTTTTTGTCCCATTTGACTCATCTTTAATTCATTCTGATTGTTATTATCTTCCACTTTCTCCTTGGATTGGGGGTTTTCTGTGTGTTTTTGTTTGTTTTTTATTGTTGCTGTTGCTGTTGTAATTGTTGGATTTTGGTTTGTTGTGGGGGTCTTTGGGGGTATGATTTTTTTCTATAGGGAATCCAGAATGGGTAAATTTATAGAGGCTGTTGGCAGATGAATAGTTTCTTTGTGTTACAGCAGGGTAGGTTGTGAGTAATGGGATCTAATAATGGGTGTGAGAATAGCATCTATCGTCTTAAATCCCTGTCATAACATAAGCAGCTCTCTAAGTGAAGAATAAACTAAGTCCACGTGGAAGAATCATACCAGCCTGTATGATCCAAGTATTATGAGTAATAAAATCCAAATCTGATGGAGAGGAAGGTATCAGAGCTTAAATCATGAACACGCAGTTTGCAGAGGCGATGGATGACTGTAGACGCCCAGATCCACTCTCAGGACTCCCCCAAGAGCTAGTCCTCCTGTGGCTCCCCTCTGACCATAATTGAGGAATGCACGTATCCTTGTTACCAGACATGGAACACTGAACATTTAATGGTGGCAGATGAAGTTAGGTTGGGATATACTACCTTATCATTTGATCCCCATTTTGAACAATTTTAAAGTTTCAGTTTTCAATATTTTCTTTCTTTTCTGTTGAGGTTTTCTCTGTTTTGTCTAGCCATTGTTGGGATTTTGTTATTATTCTTCGCTTCTTGTTTGTGTTTTATATGATTTCCTATGTATCAAATCCAGGAAAGACACCTCTGTAGGGACAGCAACTGGATTAATAATTACCTAAGGGAAAGGCAGAACTGTGTGGGGAAATGGGGAGTTAATACCGAGCCCAAGATTGTTTTGAGATTGATTATGGTGATGATTACACAACTCTTCTTAATATGACTGAATGTTAAATATGTGTGACGTGAAGTATATACCAATAAAACTATTTAAAAATAATAATAAAGAGGAGGGGAGGGTGGAGATAAAGGGGAGCTGATTTCAAAGAGTTCAAGGAGAAAGAAAATGTTTTTTAAATGATGGTGGCAGCAATTGTACAATTATGCTTGATCTAATTGAATTAAGTATTATTATCGTAATATGTAAGAGGTCCCAATAAAATGATTAATACATTTTTAAAAGAAAATATTCTAAAATTGATTATGGTGATGATCAGACAACTGTTTTTACTATATTGAAACCATTGAACTTTATGGTGCTTGAATTAAATGTCAGTAAAACTGTTTAAAAATAATAAATAAGATATGTTGAGAAATAGAGATAAGAAATATGTCTAAAACTAAAAGAAAAAATAGGAAATGTGCTTGCCAAGAACTTATCTATATAGTAAATATATAAATATTTCCAGTTTGTAAAAAGTACCATATACTATATCAATTTTGAAACTTATATTCAAAATTTCTGTATATAACTTGTTCATTCATTTTCATTTCTGGTTCATTTTTCATTATATTAAATAACCGTGTTTTATCCATCTACCTAACATAAAACTGAATTAGTTGTCATTGAGGCATTTGAAACTCATGGCGACCCCTCATGCTGTAGAGGATTTTCAGGGCTCCATGGGATTTTCAGGGCTGCGACCCTGCGTCAGCCAAGGACTGCGCCCACTTGCTGAATGACAATTGGGTTTTTAATCTATTTATTGCTACTAAAGTCTTCTGATAACTATGATTGTGCAAATTTCCATATGTGGGAATTTCCCCCAGGTCATCCTTTTCAAAGCCGAGGATTCACAGTGTGACAGTCTAGTTGCATCATGATTCTGATCTAAGATACGGTGATCACTTCCATAATGTTGTAAGAAGACCAGGTTGGAATACAACACCCTTGCTCAGATCACAGCCCGAAGCCAATCTGAAACGGAAGTTTCCTTAGGGACGTGGCCCGTGTCCAATATAAATGGATACTGAGGAAAAGCTTGCTGCTTTTTGCTTGTTCTGGACCCTGCATCTGATTTCGCCTGCCTTGTGTTGCCTCTGCTGCCATGTCGGCCGTTTTCCTGTAGATATTGGTTTCTGCAGCCCATCCACTAGTCAGGAGAAACCTCCAGCTTAGCATTGCGTCGCCGGAGTGGGCCGTGCCTGCTTCTACAATTGTGTGAGCCATTTTCTTGTTATAGATCTCTCGCTCTCTCTCCTTTATTTTTTGTTATAAATCTCTTGTTATGATCTCTCTCTATTTTATATATATTTATGGATATATATAAAATATATACACATTTTACTGGTTTTGCTTCTCTAGAGAACCCAATTTAAGACATACGTCTCCAAGTTTATTGGCTATTCCCAACTTGTTCTCCAAAGCACATGTACCAATTGACAGTCATACCCATGAATTGTAGCAGTTGCTTTTACTCCATACTCTCTCCAACTCTTGTCATGTACCTATGTAATTGGGTTGTTGTTTTCTTATTAATGTATATAACTCCTTGAATAGGCATTAATAATTCATCACTTAATATAGATGGAAGATATCTTCTTACACTTTGGGTCATTTTCACCTGTCATATGAAAATTTGACTTCAAATATCATTGTTTAAGAAACGTTTTCTATTAGAAAAAAAAATGTATGTCATCCCACTATTGGGTACAATGGTTTTTACAGTATAATTAGATTAATCTTGTTGCTTTGCATTCATTTAATGTTCTGCCTCCTTACTGAAACTTGATCTATTAATTAAAAATAAAAATCTATTTAAAAACTCAGTGTAATGATGGGAGGCTCAATTTCTTATACTTCCATAAGTTTGCAAGTGATCATGATTAAAATCTATGCTTAAAATTAATTTTATCTTTTTGTTTAAACTTTTATCAAAATATATTACTGTTTATGTCTCTGGTTATGCTTTTACCTTTCAATCCTTGATACCTGATATAAATATGTTCATGCCATTGTACTTTGATTAGCCTTTATCTAGTATATTTTTCCATCTATTTATTTTCAACTCTTTTCATATTGTAGGCAAGTTTCTTAAAAATTTTAGGTAGCTTGATTTTTTTTAAGTCTGTCAATCATTATCTTTAAAAAGCATGTTCAGTCTATTCATTGTGGTGATTGCTACATTTATAAATAAAATTGTAAGTCCAAACGTCGTGCTATTAGAATTCCAGTTCACACATGCAAGGGTTTATTGCAAGTAAAATGTTTTAAAAGACATCTCTGATAAGTGTACAGCCACAGACAATTTATTTCAATAATTCACTTCTTTTAATCTCATTGGGTGCCCTCAAAAAAGAGATTTTTAGCGTCATGGGAGAGAAAGATATTTTGAAATAAGGACTAATACCAACTTTTTAGAAAAACACAAATGGGCCTTCTCCAAAATCATTGAAACTTTGCAACAAGTTGATAGGAATGCTGTCCCGTATAAAAGGACACATTTTTGGTGGATCCGTTGTCTTAAAAAAGGTCAGGAAAACCTCAAAAATGTGCCACCAGAGAAAGTACCTTCAACCTTGAGGAATGAAAACTCTGTGGCTGAACTCCAGAAACCAGGGAGAGAAGATCACAGAGTTACCACTGCTGCCTTAAGTACCGAGGTTGGGATCTCACGTTATCTGGCATTTGCCATCTAGGGCCTCAGTCCGCTTTCTCCATGATGGTGTCAAGAGTTGAGCGAAGTCCAGCAGACTCAAAGAGCTGATGCTTTAAGCAAGATTGAGCCCAATGCTGCAGAGTGAATCATAGTTGAATTTAACCACAGGATCCAGAGTGAAGCCCAATTAAAACAGTGGCATTCAAGGAGATCGCCTGGACCAGGGAAATTTAAGACAGAAAGGTCAGTTCAGTGGCTTATGGTCATTTGGGGAGCGGGGGTGGATAGGGAGATTCCCAAAGAGATAATCTTGACTATTTCTTAAAGCACATAGATTAATTAACCATAGGATTTATTAAGAAGTATTAAGAAAATTGGAAACTGCACTGTAAGATTGGTGCACTGAGAAAGCTGCACCAATAATTTTCTTTTCGTTCCTTATTTTTTTCTCACACTACCACACTGCAGCTGCTCGTTCTTCAAAGGTAATGAGGGAGATTATTTAGGAGGCCTTTGCCCAACTGTCCTGCAGACATGCATCGTCTGGCTTCCTTTGGTTCCTAAAAGTCAAAAAACATGTAGAAGAAACATGATGTGTGTACCTCAAGGGGGCCGAAACTAACCTTTTGACGTGGCACACATCGAAGACAGAGAATTCTCTGGGAGTGTATTTCAAGAAACAGCTTCACAGTTTGATATTTTTGGTTAATAAAGAGGTCTATGATTTTGTGGCAATACTTTTTGAACGAATCTTGTCTGTTACCATTTTATTGTATGTTTTTTCATTGTCCCACATTTTAGAAATCCCTTTATTTTTACTACTTCTCTCTTTTGGATAAATTGTTACTCTCCTCATTATCTTGTTTTCTCTACTAGCTCAATATTTAAGAGTTCTTGATGTATATCTTTAGCAGTTTCCTGAGGAGCTTTAACATGCACATTGAAAGCAAATGGATAGCTATAACCTTCACATAAATAATACAGAAATCTTGACCTCCTTTAAGCTCAGAGTACATTTTCTTGGACTATTATTTTAGTATTCAGAAAACATAATTCTGCAATATCTTTGGGTATTATCTTTCTTATTTTTGCCAATCTCCATTGTCTGTATACTTTTTTGCTGAAAAATTTGATTACACAGGAATTGGACTTTCTCAATCTGTCCTTGCAGATAGATCTTTTAAGAGTTTTTACCCCCATATTCCCCTTTTCTTTTTCTGTGGGTGTTTTAAGTGAGAATTGTTTTGCAGGTAATTATTCAAGCTTATTTTTCTCTTTATTTGTACAAAATCTATGGCAGGGTTTAAAAATAAGAAAGATATGCACAAGAGTTGTGTCCTTTCACCATACTTTTTTATCGAAATCCTGAACAAATAATAAATATGAGAAGCTAGAGTATATGAAGCATATGACACGGGAGGATGGGAAGAAGGCCTATCAACACCTTTATTATGTAGATGACATACCTGGCTGGCTGAAATGAAGGAGCACTTGAAGCATTTGCTGAGGAACATTAGATTTCAGCCTTCAGTGTGGATTGCAACTCAATCTAAAGATGTTTATAATCCTCACAACTAGATGAGTAGACAATATCATGATAAACAAACAGATTAAAGTTGTCAAGTATTTCATTTTGCTTGGACCTACAATCAATGCCCATTGATTGCCATAGCCTTCTAGAAACCAAAGGACATGTTGCATTTGGGCAAATCATATAAATAACACCTCTGTAAAGTGTTGAATAGCAAATATGTATGTCCCTTGGTGGACTTAGGTGTGCCTGACCCAAGTCATAGTATTTTCAATGGCTTCATGTGCATATGAAAGTTGAACCAGGGTTAAAGAAGGTGACAGAAGAATTGATGCTCTCAAGTTATGCTACTGGTAATGAATGTTGAATTTATCATGTATCGCCAGAAGAACAAACAAATCTGTCTTTGTAGAAGTACAGCCAGAACATTCCTTAGGAATATTCTGTCAGGAGCAATCAGTCCCTGGAAAAGGACATCCTGCTTGGTAAAGTAGACGGGCGGTGAAGATGAAGACCCTCGAGCTGCTGGATTGGCATAGGGACTGCAACCATGGACTCACAAGTGACCGGTCTTGAGGCTGCAGCCTAACAGGGCATGCTCCGCCCTGCTGGCCACTGGGTGGGTCTGAAAGAATGCCCTGCTGCCCAACAACAGCAGACCCCTGCTCTTCAGTTAGAGCACATGCTAATGATAACTTCTTTCATTCTCAAATTCTACTTAGAGTTTTTTTTTTTAATGTGCCCTAGGCATGAAACAGCTTTGGCCACGATCTAGGCATCAAGCTAGGATGAACAAAGGGCTGTCAGTCTGCTCTGCCCCTGACTGATATAAGAGCACCACCAGCAATCAGATGTCTCTTTGCCCATAACCAGGGGATGTCTACTTAGAGTTTTAATGACTATTATATTTTGCATACATTCTTATGTCATCATTCTTTTGATTACCCTTTTACTCCCCTTTGCTTAGTAAATATACTTCTTTTAAAGTTTATATATGATGTCATTAGTGTTTGCAAGCTTGGATATGGTCCTTGGCATGCTATCAGTCTTGCTGGCTTATTTTTGAATGGCATCACTCGCCCCCTCATTGATGTTGAGCCAGTAGTAACTCATACCTACTCTGTAGGACACAGTAGGACAGCTCTTTGGATTTGAAGGCTGTAAATCTTTATAGGAGCAGAAATAGAATCTTCATCCTGCTTAGTGGCTGATGGGTTCAAACAACTGATCTCGTAGTAAGCAACCCAGTATCTAACCTATTATGCTACCAAAGCTCCTTCAGGAATCATTTAGTGATTGAAAATGTGAGTTCATATTCTTTGTATACTTTCTATATCATTTCTTTGTTTTTGATCATTTGTTGTTTAAGAGCTAGATAAGAGAGGGTTTAGAGGCCTAGAAATTCCTGTGGATAATAAGGTCTGTCCTGGTGAACTCAAGACTACAGTTGTTTGCTAGCGAGGCTGAGGGGGCCTGGGGTCTGGGAGCCAGTATTTCTTCTGAGTGGAATCTGGTCAGAGGATAGAAAATCTATGGTGCCATAGTCTATTTATATCACTGCTTGGAAGTTACTCTTGACCCTGCTAAAAGGGAGACAGACTTCTCAGTGAACAAGAAGGCAGCAATAATCAGAGCCCCTAATATACATAGATCACAAACAAAGCAACATCAAAAAGTGTGCATTGATATAATTTGGCAAATAATCCCTTAAATAGATAGATGAATTCTGAATCTTTAGATGGTTGCATAATATCACATATGAAGGGGTTCAAAAAATTCATGGAATTATTATATTTCACAATTGAAATGAAAAAGTAATACAATTTTAATATTTAAAATTTCATCTTTTAATTCTATTTTCAACAGGTCATTTGAATTTCCTCTATCAGATTATTTTATATAGAAAAAAAAACAAGACATGGTGTGATTAAATTATTTTAACACAATGCAATAGACAATTTTTTTCATCCATCCAGGAAGAAAACCAAAACAAAACAAAAATAAATTTAGGTTGTATTCAGCCTTTCCCAAAAAAGAAAAAAGTTTTGGAATTGCCTGAGGTTAAAAATATATACATGATTCAAGTTTATTACATTTAACCACAATGTCATTTGTTATAAAGATATCAAGCTGATTCTCTTAAATCTCAAAGAATTCAGAAAATATAGCATCCATGAAATACTCTTGAAAAATCCCAGCCTTGATAAATATTAATCTAAATAAACAATTCAAGAATAGAGATCTGTGTTAAAGGTTGGATTCTGGACATTATATTAGATTTAACTAGACAATAGAGTATTGTATATGTAGGTAGATCATTTGCTTTGAAACTCTTTTGAAAAAAATAAATAAAACTATCTGAGTTATTTCTTAGAAAATCCCTTTCCACCAAGACAGCTAAGGGCAGAAACTGAGCTGAGAAAAATACCCTTTGATGAGAAGCACCAATTTATCATGAAAAGCATAAATTTTGGAATTATCATAGGGGGGGCAATGGGGGGTTAAGTTGAGCCTTTCTTTTTTTTTTTTTTTTTGAGCCTTTCTTTCAGAACACAAAATCAGCAACAGGAAAATTCTGGGAAGATCCTGGAACCAGATGAAAAAAATCTAATTAAACATTGAATCATTGCTAAAAGCAGTCACTCAGCAACCAAAACTTCATTATTCCCTCTGAATCCACCATGTGCATTTAAAAAACAATCTCATAAAAATAGGGCATACTGAAACATTGTGAAAAGAGGTGGGACATAAAGAAGGCTGAGAGATTAGAACACTGAATATTTTTTGACAGAATGTTTTGATCCAGAAATTCAAAGATTGCACAAGGAAAACTATTCAAGGCACAAACATGTGAATACTTTTATACCTTACTCATCTTAAGAGCTAGCAATAGTTGATAAACAAATGACACAGAAGAGCTAAGCACCAAAAATTAATAAGGAGCATTGGAGAATCCTGGAGTCTGAAGAGACCTAAGAGTGCAGTCCCTGCATTTGGCAGATGAGCAAATACCTGAAAGAGTAACTGGTCCATGGCTCACCAACCTTTGGATTTAATAGACAGAAGTGTGTACTTTTTATAGACGCAGGAGATATGACTCTTTTTCTAATTAGTTACTTAAAACTTTCTAGAAGGCCATTTCTGAATTTAAGAATGGTTTGTTAAATGAAGTAGGGTAAAGAATGGCATACCCATTTGGGGTATGCCAAGAGAAATCTTGAAGCAGGTAGATGGTTAAACAAAATAACATTCCCTGTACTAGAAATTGTGCTAAATGCTGTCAATGGGTGATTTAATTTTCATCAAAACCACTATAACATTGGTTATTTTATCTCTTCTATTTTACACTTTAGGGAACTAAGGCTTGGGGAATGGGAGCCACATGCCCAAGATAAATTTAATAAGTACCAAAGCACTGGAAGCCAGTCTTTAAGAGCCCAGCTCTAAAACATCTCATTCTACAGACTTCCTCAAATGAACATAAGGAGTGAAGTTTCCATGGTGAGAGGAATTTATGGTTTCTGAATTTTGAAAAGCAAGGATATCATGTTGAGGACTCAGATGTGCCTAACCCAAGCCATGGCATTTTCCATTGCCTCATATGCATGTGGAAGTTGGCTATTCGGTAAGAAAAACCAAAGGGAACTCAATGCATTTCAATTGTGAGGATGGGGCCAGCCTGGCCACTATTGTGCTCTGTTGTGCAGAAGGTCCCTGTGAATCCAGATCAGCTAGATAGCACTAACAACAGCAATGGTTTGTGACAAGTGTCATTCATGTTAGCTTTACCATGTCATTCAAATGCATGTTAGATTTTATTTTAATAAAATTTTAATGAATAATGAGTATATTTATGAAGTTAAAAATTTAATTTACCAAATGTTTTTATCGAAATCACAATGACCCTGATTATTTAATAATCAGCTACCAATAGATGTAAAGGCAGCACATATTTCTTTTAGTGAACATTTGACACATAGAATAGAGTTCAGTGTCTATTGGCACATCCAGTCATCAAACATTTCAATAGGAAGTGTCACCATTCAAGTAATCAACCAAAAGCACAGAATTATCTGACACAGAAGACATAATTTAAGGGGATTTCTGAATTTCTAGGCATTGCCTTGAATTTCAATTTTGAGTTGCATTTCAATATCAATTCTGATCTCTGTGATTTATGGAGCCTGCATAGAACAGAGTGGAACTGCCCTTGTATGTATATGTTGACCAGAGTAGAAAGTGTAATTCTCCGCACCTCCTCCTTGCCTCCCCCCCCCATCTCTCTCTCTCTCTCTCTCTCTCTCTCTCTCTCTCTCTCTCTCTCTCTCTCTCTCTCTCTCTCTCTCTCTCTCTCTCTCTCTGGAGCAACCAGTAGTTTCAAACTGCTGATCTCAAGGTTAGTTTTCCAACCCATAATGCACGAAGTCACCACAGCGGCTCTCATCATTATCCTTACTCCTTCCTTTTCCTTCTCTGGAGAAACGTGTGCTATTGCTGTTGTTACGTGCCAGTAAGTTGGTTCTGACTCCTAGCAACTTTGTGTACAAAACACTGGAACACAGCCCTGTCCGGTACCATCCTCACAATTGCTTTCATGTTTGAAGCCATTGCTGCAACCGCTACGTCAATCCATCTTTTTGAAAGTCTTCCTCTTTGTGTTGTCCCACTTCTTTACCAGGCATCGTGCCCTTCGCCAGACATTGATCTCTCCTGATAATAAGTCAAAAGTAGGTAAGAGAAAATAAAAATGTGTGTTAGTCTGGGTACTTTAGAAAAACAAATCCATGTATAAGAGAGAATTTTATATAAAGGGTAAGTGCACATCAAGAAAACATCCCAACCCAGCGCTGCCCAAACCCAGAAGTCCAACATTAACCCATTAACCCATATGTCCAACACCAATCCATAAAGTCCTCCTCCATTTCACAAAACACACTCTATGACACCGCCTGCAGGAGGAAAGCCGAGTCAGTGAACGTGTAAGCATCTCAGCACTGACAGGGGTCTTCAAACGGCTGCTCCAGCACTCAGGGCAGCATCAGGGTAGGTCCATGCAATTTCTCCTCAGGGATGTCTTGCAGGAAGTGAGCCTTGCCAGCTGAAGCAGGGAACTGGCTAAGGCAGGTGCACCCTGATCTGACCATCACAAAGCAAGAGACCCAAGAATTCAAAAGGCGAGGCTCGCCAAGCCATTTACCCATCCGCCCTTTAATTAACCCCACACCTGTTCATTGGCCAGGTTGGCACAATAAACTTTAACTTTTTCAAAATGTATAGTCATCTGATAAAACCCTACCTGTGGTTCATGACCTACGTTCTCCTCCCAGCATCCATGCAGCTGAGATATAGCTGGAGGCGAAACAGACATTAGCTCAACGCTGGATGTCAGTCACCGCCAATCCTTAAAAGACCTTTGAAGATTGCCTGTCATCACACTTGGTTTCCCAAGATGGTAGACCTTTCAAGTCTTCTATGTTTTGAAACCTCTACAACCTCTCCCATTCTCATTCTCAGCGCTTGGCTTATTTTTCTGGTAAAGGAGAAGCATTCTCAAGATGCATCCCACACGTTCCCACATGCACAAGGATCCTTTTTCTATGATGAGTATTCATGTACTCAGCCTGCTCACCTAGGACCTGCATAAAATGATGGCCACATTCTTATCTATAGCCAGTCCCCCCTTCACTGATGAACTATTCGCAACCTCCCTTTCATCAGACCTTTCCCCAACGCCCTCTCATCAGTTCCTGCTGCAGGCCTCTTCCCTCCTGGATCATTCCATTCACATACAAACATTTTCTTTTTTCTCATCTTTTCCTTTTTGAGACAGTGTTTTGTTTGTAAGTCTCCCCAACAACAACAACAACAAAATCCCCCATACTTCGGTATTTAAAATGCCACATATTTTTGGCACTTTTAAGGAAGTGTCTATGAAGCTAATAAGGGGAGATTATTTACTGATAAAGATACCTTATCTCAGAAGGATATCTTAACCAAGAGCTATATTTTTAAAAGTTACATCATTGCTTCACATTTACACTATTACATATTGCCTATTCTAGACCTTAGTTGCTTCTTAGTTGCTCAAGAAGATGGATCAACTGGCAGATTGGCAGAAGTGTTTCCATACTTGTCTTCAGAGCAATATATTCTTCCAGCCAATAGGGATAGCTCTTTCTATCTAAAGAGCATCATTCTCAAAAAACGAGGACCCCAACAGCAAAGCAAGCAAGTTCTTCAAGGTCATGCCAAGAGTTCATGAAGGGCAAGAGCACACAAACAAACAAAAGCAGGGTCACCAATTTACTTCTAGTCACAGTCCCCTGAAATCCTTTGTGCAAGTTAAGGGCACTCGTTGGCCAGATTATGTGTTTAATAGAAAATGATGTACAGTTTTTGACAAACCACTGGTTACTTTGCACCCCATAGCAATTAGGATGCTTTACAAACTCATTAATGCCACATTTCTATGGAAAATTTTGAAGCAATCACCAAGCTTAGTTCAGTTAAAGCACTGGAAAAGTCTGTACTTCTGTCTTGCCACTTTATTTTGTGCTCTGTCGTTATTTGTCCTTGTTTCCTTAATGAGAAGCTATGTGAAATCAGAAAGAACAGAGCCATCTAGATGGGGCAAGGCCAACATTCTGTGGATAGTTAAGCAATGCTCTTAAGAAAGCCACTGGTTCAAAACTTTTTCTTAATTGCTTGCAGATTTGAAATACAAAGATGTTGTTAGAGATGCTTTCTGAATATTGTTGATGATATAGTAAACACACAAAGAAAGTAATAACTGATAGTCAAATATGACATGTCATTCCCATATTTTAAAGTTTCCAAAATTGTTTATATTTTGACTCCTCATTTATTTCAAGTTAAAATTTCAACTTCAACACATACATTAAAATAATAGGGCCACTACTTACATATCCCTCCACTATCTTGTTATTTTACAACCCCAGTCCTCCAAACTTAATACAGCAAAAAAAAAACTGAAACTTTTTTCTTTAATCTTCAACCATGGCCTGTTCTCTTTATACTTTTCTGGTCTTTGCATATTTACCTCTGAAAAATGTTCCTCCCTTATTTTACCTGCTTAACTTTCAATTCATAGAGGAGGAATTACTATGTCCCAGAATTATTCTCTGTTCCTCCATGACTTTACTAGTCACTTCTACCACATGTTTCATACTGTATTAGAGCCCTGGTGGTTATGTATTGGGCAGCTAACTGCAAGGTCAGTAGTTTGAAACCAGCAGTCACTCTGCTGGAGAAAGATGAGATTTCTGTTCTGGTAAAGGGTTACAGTCTCAGAAATTCACAGTGGCAGTTCTACCCTGTCCTTCAGAATCACTAGGAGTCACTATCGACTCAAATGGCAGTGTGCTTAAGGGTTAATTGAGGTTATTGGTGAATCCCACTTCATTTAACCTAGGATCCTGTGACTCCTTATCTGCAAGGTCAGATGTCTTCCATTCATCACTGTAGCTCTAATACTTAACATATTACCATATAAACGTATGTATTTTAGCCGTGTTTTTCAGCACAAAAAATGTGGTAACCCAGCAAGGTGTAATATCTCGCTGCTCCCCCTCCCCCCTAGGTAATGGGACTAGCACCTGTTATCTCGCAGGTGATTGCCATTTCTCCACTGTTAATTCAAAGCCCCGCTGACACTGCAGGACTTTGAATGTTTGTTTACTCACATCTAACCGTCCTATGACATGGACGGCTCCAATTCGCAGAAGCACCTGTAGTGATTCACTTAAGCCGGCAGCTGAAGTGGTAAGGATGTGTCTGTGGCTGCGCTCTGTCTCTCCCCTCTGGTCTCTGTGTTAATTCACATCTTGTATCCCCCGCCCACATGGGATTCCACCCCCCCTCTCCTGCCCCCAGCTAACACGTCACTAAAAGTTCTTTTTCAACGTCTTGTTTTTTATCCTATTAAAATAGATACTCTTGAACCAACACAAAAACGCCCATCACATGAGGCTGGTTTCAAAATGAAGGTTGTGTCAAGAGCAGAACAGAGCAATAACAGTATTGCAAGTAGGGAATTCTGTGTTGACAAAAAGCAAGTGAGGGAATGGTGGAAAATGAAGGCTGGCTTGGAACAGATTCCAAAAGCTAAAAAAGCTCGTCGTGGTTTAACGTCTTTTTATGGGGCTCTAGAGAGTGAACTTCATAAATGGGTTATGGAGTGTCATCAAAATTGTTACTGCATAACATGCATGGGAATCCGCATACGTGCTCTACAAATGGCTAAGGATGACAAATATAAAGCACCAGGCATTGAAAAATTTGCTGCATCAGCAGGATGGTGTACCTGCTTCATGAATATGTTTGGCCTATGTTTGAGACAAAGAACAAAGATTTCCCAGAAGTTGCCACAAGACATTGAAGAAAAAATTATGTCGTTCAGTCATTTATTATAAAACAAAGAAGGATTTATAATTATGACCTGGCAGATATTGGTAATATGGATGAAACTGCCATAACTTTTGATCTTCCAAGTAACAGAACTGTGGCAAGTTTAGGAGAACAAAAACATTTTTCTAAAAACCACAGGAAATGAAAAAAAAACTTTACAGTTGTTCTATCATGTTTGGCTAATGGAACTAAGCTGCTTCCTCTCATTATTTTTAAAAGAAAGACCTTGCCTAAAAAGATAAATTTCCCACCAAGAATTACTGTACGTGCACATGTTAAAGGCTGGCTGGCTGAAGACGGAACAAAAAAAAAATGGCTGGAAAAAATTTGGAACCGACAACCAGGAACAGCCTTAAAGAAAAAGCCATTGTTACTTGTTTGGGGTATGTTCAGAGACTACCTAACAGATGACATAAATTAAAAAATGGCAAAATCTAGTAAAGTTACTTTAGCCATTATTCCAGGTGGTCTTATATCTGTACTGCAGCCTCTGGATGTATCTTTGAATAAGTCTTTTAAAGATAGTGTGCGAAGGATGTGGCATGAATGGATGTCATCTGGTCAAGCCCGACTAACAAAAGGAGGAAATCTCATGAAGCCTGACATAGAGTTAATAGCAAAGTGGGTTCGAGATGCATGGGAAGACATTCCAAAAGACATGGTGTGACGTGCCTTCCAGAAATGTAGTATTAGTAATGCTGTGGATGGCAGTGAAGACTGTGCTTTGTATGAAAATGACATCAGTGATGGTGATGATGGCGATCTCAGTGAGGACAGCATCTATGATGACCTCACACCAGCTGAAGCTCCGCATTGGCATATAGATGACGATGCGGAATCCAGTTTTGAAGGATTTTTGATGCTTTACGTTTTAGCTTGGTTGCTGATTGAGCTCAGGGAATGGAACTCTTAAGATATCATTGTTGGTACCTTATTGTTTTTGTTGAACCTATTTTCCACTTACTGTGCTGGTTTACTAATGTTAAATGACTTATTGTCCTTTATGTATGTTTTTTTATTTAAAATAAATATTTAAATACATTACCCCACTGATATCTCAATTTTTAATAATTTTCATTTGTATTGATTATTGAAACTCACCAATAGCTTCTGCATTTTCCACCCTAGGCTTATACTCAAGTCAATCAGTTTTTCTGGTTTCCCAGGTAATAATTAGGTACCTCAGCTTATACTCGGGTCGGCTTATATTCGAGTATATATGGTATTTTGTGATGGGTTGAAACATATATAGACTTTCACAAATGTTATGTCATTTGCTCATCACAACATCTTTGAGTATAGTTGGAATAAATATTATTACTACTTTTACATACTTAACACACATCAGACACTTTTAGAAATTGGGCAAACCTCTGGTGCTAGATTCTTAGGCCTAGTCTGTTCATGAAAGATACGTGCATAATATTTTCATGTGTGTGTTACATGTGAAAAATACAGCAATGTCATCTCTGTTTACAGATGAGGAAGCTGAGATTTAAGTGGGTAAACAACTACTGTAAGAAGAGCCAGACATACTATGGTATCAAGAATTTGACTTTAGATTTTTGTACTATAAATTATATACTCATAATTTAAATAGAATGCAACATTTAAATTAACTACCCAGTCCATAAAGGAAGGTTCATAAAATGGGTGGTAGTTAAGATATTTAAGTAATTTCTGAAAAACAAATTACTGATTCTTGGGACTAACTCATTGTTTAGTGAAATGTACTTGTGAGGCACTCTAAAAAGGTTGACAACCGAGCACCAAAAAATAAAAACAAAACTCATTTTAGAGAAGCTCATTCATCCTCTGCCCTGAGTAGATGAAAGTTGTGTTCATCATTCTGATCTATGAAGAAATGGAAAGTTTTCATCTGGAGATTCCTTACTCATGCCTCCTCATGCCTTTCCTAATCTATTAAAACCTGCACTGCATTTGACTTCAACTTTTGAAGGGCACGTATGTTTGACACCCTCCACCATCGTCACCAAATATGAATTTCACAAACGTCTTCATTTATCAGCTAGTCTTAGTCTATGAAAAATATAGAAATGAATAAAATGTAAACCAACAAAGACTTACAAATATAATAGCTTTTAAAATCACGTGTCTGGGTATACCAAAAAGTTGAAAATAGCTGACAAAAACATTCTGCCCTGGTACCAAATATATATACTTAATACTCTATCCATTAGCCAAATGGCTGACTTCCGTTTCTGTACAGGAAAATTGGTGTGAAAACAAACATACTTTTTTCTCTTTTGAGACTACTTTCTTACAATTAAGCATGCGCTAGCTATGTACCCCAAATTTTCTGAGTTAAAGTAGAAGCTTCCAGGAGGTTCTGGCGTGAGAGTTTCAGGGAGAATCAAGAGGTCCCGACTGAAGTGAGCCAACACTTCTATTCTTTATTTCCTTCAGCTTCCATGAGACATAATAGATGGTATGGAACGTTGAAGAATCGATTTCTGAAAAACACTACATAGTTGTTGCAGACACAGAATTTGAACCCTTAAATCTATGAGTAATTAAGTGAAATTTGTTTTAGATAGCAGACGTTGCAATGATTTTTGTGGCACTGTTTTCTTTCTGTCTTATGAGGCTAGGTATATTACATTGAGTAACATAGATGACACGATTCCCATGAACCCTTTTAAAGAATCTGTTGGGGAACACAAAAAAAGTCTCTAGGATTTGTAATTGGTCTCCTGACTTGTGTAGTGATAGAACCCCAAGATGGGAATCTCAGCATTGCATTGTATGATCGTTAGGGTGTGTGTACATTTAGCAAGAGTAGGAGCCTCAGCAGCGCGGCAGTAAGGCCTCCCTCATAAGGTGAACGCCACAACCTGATGACGTTTCCATGGGGCGGTGAGGGGCGGAGGAGGGGGGCGGCGGCTACTTCATATTTATTAACTATGGAATCCTGACTCTCATGCCTTTTCTTCCAGCCGACCTGGATCCTGCATCTAGCTTTTTAGGACAGTGGTCACCATATGGCCTGCTGAACCTGGGCGTTGTTAGGGGCCTGCCAGGTGACCGTGAATCCACTTGACACTGCCTACATCAGCCTGTGGTCCTCCTTCGTCCCGGTTCGTTGTTCTGGCAGCTGCATGAGGTGGACAGTGCTTGCCCACTTTGGGATTGTGTGGGTCACTTTCTTGATAATAAATTTCTTTCTTGATGTAAATTTATTTTTTACACATCATTGTCACTGCTTTTGTTTCTTCAGAAAACCCTATTTAACACAGAGTGCTTTCTTGCATCCACGAAAAACAGAAGTATGCCATTAGGATAAGCAATAATCTTTTAAAATTATCTAATCTTTTATCTTCCTTAGGATATAAAAGTAAAAATTAGACATAGACTGAATATGTTTGGGGAAGTCTGTGGTAGTTACATAATCTGTTGTCAAATTGAGACTTAAGAATGAAGAGGTGGAGTTTAGCCTGTCAATCAGGTCACAGCTTGATGAGCTCCTTTAGAAGCGCTAATGAGATAAATAGCTCTTTGGAGGAGGGAACCCTGCTCACTTCTGCAAGACACTACTGACGGAGCTACACCGATTTAGCCAGAGCCCTGGAGCTGGAGGAGTCATGTGGAAACCCACACCGGTGCGGAGATGTTTCTACCACCACTGGATCCACAAGACTTTCCACTCACTGGCCTGTGGTCTTCCTGCATTTGGCATCATTGCATCTGTTCCGTGAGTCTGAAGAGGAATTTATAAATTGGTGTCAGACATATGGGTTAATGTCGGGCTTATGGACTTGATCTGGACTGGATTAGGAAGTTTTCTTAATACTCAATTACCCATTGATATAAAGTTTCTTTCCTATGTACACTTGAGTGTCTATAAATTTGTTTCTCTAGTCTACCCAGACTAACAGAAAGACTGAGAGCCTATCATTCTCTGCAATTATCAAAAGCATCCTTGTGTGTTAGAAGTTCTTTTTATAAGAACTTTAAGTAGTTTACGTTTTCTACCTTTGTGTCACAATCTTCTCCCTTTCATTCAATTAAAACCACTTATTGGCATGATGTGAAAATACAGTTGCGGAAGCACTGAACTCTTTTAACCCTTTTCTGAAAAGTTTCCAGAAAAAATAAAATAATCTCTCTTTTTTCTGTTATGTTCTTACCCCAAACACAGAGATATCTGTCTTCTTTTATTACTTGTGGTAGGACTTGATAGGCTGTTTTATGAGAGTATTTCAACTCTTAGTAGACAGAGCAAAGGTAGTATGGCTAAGCTGAACTACAGCCCTTCTCTAAATCCCTATTGAGAATTGTTTTGCTAAATCTAATAGAGTAACCATTGTTCTTTTGTTATACATACACACACCTAAATGTGTGCCATAAGCTTTCTCATCCCTTTTGCTCTGGGAACAGAACCTACTTTCTTCACTGGAGATTCTGTTTTGTCCAATCATGGCCCCTTTCCTGGCAGCTGCGATTGATCAAGGGTGAACACAGGACAAAACAAGGCCAACGAGATTCCTCTTATAGAAGGTCTGCTGAGGAATTTGGGGACTCTCCACTCTCTCTTCTACTGGAAACAAAGAAACAAGCAAACCAGCTGCTACAGAGTCAATCCAACTCTAGGTGACTAGGTGAATATGTGATAAAACAATGCTACAGAGGTTTGCAATGGCTGATTTTTCTTTTTTTCTCTCTCTCTCTTTTTCTCTCTCTCTCTCTTTCTGCGGATGTTGTGGAGATGGGGTGCTAATCTATTGCTAGGTCTTCAGAGGAACCTCTGAGTGAACTTGAACCTCCAACCTTTCAGGTAGCAGGCAAGGTGTTAACCACGTACACCCCTTTGAGACTCTTCTTTCTACCCAAAACAAACAAACAACACACATACACAAACTCAAGTCCATCGAGTTGATTCTGACTCTTAGCGGCCCTATGGGACAGGGTAGAACTGCCTCAGTGACTTTCCGAGACTGTAATTTTCTCTGGCCTCTTCTTTCTCCCATGGAACCATCCGTGGTTTTGAACAACATGTCTTGTGGTTCGAAGCTCAACACGTCACCACTCAACCACCAACACTCCTTAAGCCACAGTGATCCTTAAACTGAGTGGAAATGGCATCCATGGCTTCTGGCAGCCAGCATCTGGAGCCATGAAGAGAGCCCAGAAAGTCAGGCAGAAACAAGGGTGGAGAAAGGAGAGTCTGGTTGAACAAAGTTCTTGGTTATCCGAGTGCCTAAATTTTGAAACACCTTCTTTGGCCTTGTGAAAAAACGAAAGTATTCCCCTATTATGTGATCCATGAATAGTTTCAATGAAGGCCATTTACAGCCAATCTAGGTTTAGGAACATCCTTCTTCACCAGGATCAGGTCTCATAAGTGCACAGGTTTTATTCAGAAATTTTAGTTACTGAGAAAGAAAAAATCTAAATGTGAGTTACATCTTCACTGGAAGGTACCAGCAAACTTCAGAAGAGGCTGGACTCCAGCTCACTGCAAGAAAGCAAATGTCACAATAAAGAAAGTCACACAGATTCTTTGGTTTTCCAGAAAACACAAAAACTATACTTACACCCTGTGGTAGCCTATTACATGTGGGAAAATAGCATAATGGAAAAGTTTGTCATTTTGTGAGGATTACCAAAACATAACACAGACAAGACTTTCATGGCATATGGTTACCACAAACCTTCAATGTGTAAAAAGCAATTCAATATCTGTGAAGCACAGTAAGGTACAGTGTATCTGTGTTGAGGAGCTGTGGTGGTGTGGTGGTAATGTGTTGAGATGGTCAGCAGTTCGAAACCACCAGCCACTCTATGGGAGAAAGACAAGGCTCTCCACTCCTGTAACAACTACAGTCTCAGAAGCCTCCCGGGGCCATTCTGTCCTGTCAGAAAGGGTCACTATGAGTTGCAACCGAGCCAATGTCACTGAGGATGCCTGTCCTTCCTGTTTATATTCCAAGGTTTAAAAACAGACAATAGTTTCTGTATACTTAAATCACTGTACATTCTACACTCTGGATTTATAGAATTGTCCAAAGTTGTAGTTGGAATTAACCGAGAGCTCAGGGAGTAAATTTATTTCCCTGTAGAAAGGTCAGCACTTTTCCTTTGTTCTTTGCTCCTGAGCAGGAGGATGAAGAATAGTGTCTCTATTCCGACTTCTTTACAATGGCCTTCATTAAACACTCTGTCAATGACATGGGGGTGGGGTGGGGGTGGGGATTCCCCTTGCTCTCCATCCCTTCCCTGTTTATCAAAAAGTGTTCCCCCAAAATGTTGTCAACCAAACAGAATGTTCTGTGTCTGGAGTTTGAGGTCAGTGAGTTAAGCATTGCTGCAATGACGTCAATGCCAGGAGGACGTGCAGTCCTGTGCCCCACACCGCTACCACTTCAGAAGATAAGTGCCAGCCGCCACGATGGGCATACGCATGCCCTGACGGCCATGCCCAGAGATGAGTTTACTTCTTGGGCTCCTTCCCACATGGCACCTCCTGCTGCAATTTATTGGCACCAGATGTTCTGTGTATCAGTCAGACTTGTAGCAGTGTCTATTTAAAGTTAAATGCAGTAATTGAAGCCAGAGCATCATACTTTGAATGAAATAAATCAAAGCACATCACAGTCATAAAAATGCAGACTAGGGAAAGCATGAATGAGAGAAACCCATTATAAAAAAAAAAAGAAAGAAAAGCCAGACTAATAGAGACCAAAAAGCACTGATTAAAATTTATCATCTCACACCACACTGATAGAAATCAATGGGTAACTGGTCAGAGCTCTGACGCCAGCATTAGCGAGCTGGCCTCACTATATAAATTGGCAGGAGGCATAATGACCTCCTTCTCCATGACAGCCACGGAAAACCATTCTTCACTTGAAGCACTATAGGGATCAGATGCAAAAACTCTGGCTAATGATAAGAGACATGGACCTGAAGTCTAATCATTTTACTAACATAATGCTTTAGACAGAGGTTTTAGCAAATCAAGGCTTAGCTAATGATTGATGGTAGGAAATGGAGACATGTTTTAAAGTCTGATTTAGAAAGAAAACTAAGACAGGAAGGACAGTGTGATTAGAGAGGCTTAAAGCGAACCATGAACCACGAGCATTAATAAATGTGGATTTTCATAGGCACAGGTCTGGCAGCCAGCAAACATCAAGAACTTCGACTGATTGAAAAGAAATGAGACCTTTTTGGTATTTTTCCTCCTAAATTGATTCATCAGAGGCAATCATAAATATATTGAATTATAGTAATAATTTAAAAGTACACAAATCATAGTTATTAAAACTAGAAATATAAACCGCAGCATGGCAAGGATAATCTTTCAGAAGAACTAACTGCTGTTTTCTTTTTTTTTCCAGGCACAGTCCCCTATCTGTTGTCCCACTGAGGCAAACCCTTGCCTTTGTACCTGTCACTTCAGTGAAGGGATGTGACAAGACACAAAGCAGAAGGAGCCTGCCAGTTGCTGTCTTTTGTGCCCCAAGATCTCAATTGTCTGTGGAGAACTTTTAAGGATTTCAATAAAATGTTTAGAAACATCAGAAGAGGGGAAAGAGTATTTCACACTCACTCTAATGCAGACTAGAGCAAAGAATTGCTTGGGCAGAGAAGAGAAGAGAAGGTGTGGGAAAGAAGAAATAAGACAGCAAAAGTGTGGTGTTTGATGAAGGGACCTCACACCCAGATTCCAGAGTTGGATGTGCAAAATATGGGATAGGAAAGGCAGGAAAAGAGCTAACAGGGTAAAGAACATTGGAGTATAAGATCCAGGCAGAAAATTCTGGGCACATCATCAGCATTTCCATTGGCTCAGTGTGGAGTAGGAGTTGAGAATGACGCCCATTCCTCAGCTCTACAGAGAGATGTCAACAGACGAAGGAAACCTCAGGACACAAGCATGGGTTTTCTCAGAGTGATGTGTGCAACTGAATGACTGAGAAATAAATAGGGAAAACTAGGCCTCTGAGAATCCCCAGTTGATACATGACTCAATGACCAGCTATGCCGCACTGTCTTAATACCACATGTTGTTGATGTGAGGTGCTGCCAAGTCAGTTCTGATTCATTGTGACTGTCAAGGACTGGGTTCTTTAAAGAAGCAAAACCAGTGAAGCTTATATCTCTGTGTATATATATCTCCATATTTATATGTGTGCAGAAATATAAATATACATATATGTTTATATTTTTAAATTGCACACAGAGTTGTAGAATCAGACAAGTTTTAGGTCCATGGGATATAGGTTAGGCCAGAGTCTTCTACTGATATATGTAACGTGTGGGTGGAAGATGGCAGGTTTGTGACTGCAGAGGTGACTAAAATCTAAGGTTTGCAGATGACAGGTTACTGATGGCTCCCAGGATCTGCAGGCAATAGAGCAGGAAATTGGTTCAAGTCAAAAGAACCAATGGTCAGGGAACCAACAAGGTATAATATTCAGATGTAGGAAAAAGCAAGCCAGCTTTCCCATAATGTCCACTTAAATTGAAAGTAGGCCACATTTCCTTTCAATTGATAGGAACAGGATTATGATCTGAGTAAGAGTGTTGTATTACATCCTGATCTTTTTACCACTTTTTGGTTCATAGCAATTCCCGTTACAGAAGTGTTTTCATTGTTTTAGATAACATCATAGAAGAAGAATAGATCTTAAGTGTCAAACCACTGAGAATTCTGGCCCAGCCAGAATTTAATGCAAAACCTACCTACACAGGAACCCTATATAAAATAGAACAAAACACTGTCCCAGTCCTGCTCCATCCTCACAATTGTTGTTATAGCTAAGTCCATTGTTTAGCCACTCTGACAATCTTTTTTGTTGTTGTTGAGGATCTTCCTGTTTTGCTTTGTTTTTACTGACCCTCTGCTTTACCAACCATGATATTATTTTTCAAGGACTGGTCTCTCCTTAAGACATACACAAAGCCAAGTGTCTCCATCCTTGTTTCTAATGGGAATTTGGTTACACTTCAAATTCAAGACCAATTTTTAAATAACATGTGTGAAAGGGATCTACTACATAAGTCCCTGTAACATGGAAATAATTCCAGAATCCCTGCAAAGAGAGGTCTTGAAATAAAAATTAAGCTCCTATATAGAAAAATATTTAGAAATGAAGGTTTGTATTATGATTCCTAAATACATTTTCCCAATGCCTTTGAAGAGAATATTATTTATATATGAAAAAAGAAACAGGATAAATATAAAATATTTGAAGAAAGGAAGAAATGACTATTGCACAAATGTGTCTTTCCTGAGATAAGATGCCAACTTCAGCAAGGGGAAAAATATGAGTCCCAAAACTTTAAAGTCCATCCTTAAGGCAGCATTGGATGAATGATGTCTTATACCTTCCATTTCTTGATACTTCTGTGTAAAACCAATTCCTCATTTTGGAAAATCCAACATATGCTTCCAACAAAAAAAATCATACATTGCCTTTGAGTAACCCAGAAAAAGTGAAGCAAATCAACCAAAGAAATGTTTTCTGACTCAAATTAAAAACAGTATCCATATTTATGAAGAATTATGAGTGTGTCATCAAGCAGCACCTGATATAGCAAAGTAGACAATGGGAACAGTGAGAGATGTGGGTGTTTATAGTGTCCTATTGAACCAATTAACACTTGTAGACCAGAAAAGTAGAGAAGCCCTGATGGCGTAGTGGGTTCCCTGCTGAGCTGCTAACCAGAAGCCAGAAGTTCAAAACTGCCAGCTGCTCTGAGAAAGATGAGGCTTTCTATTCCAAAAGAGATACAATCTCTGAAACCCAGGAGCCCAGTCCTACACTGTCCTATTGGGTAGTTACAAGTCAGAACTGATTCAACGACATTGAGTGAATGAATAAATGAGTGAGTGACACCATAAAACTAATGATAAAATATTGTATTTCCAGACTTCCGGGAAGATGGTGACGGAGTGACACAGACTAGAGGGACTCCGCAAAATCCAGCCCAGGAGAGTTGCTTAGAAGGAAATTCAACACTACTGGAATGTAGGAGGAGCATCATAAGGATAAGTAGGCACAGACCTATGGGGTTTTGAGGGACTAGGGGCTTTTGGCTTACCCCAGTGGAAGCCAGCGGGACTTGACCTTGGCCCTGTCACTGTCTCTGCTGGAAAATTTGGAGCCTGTATCGGGGCTTGGTCTCAACACAGTCACAGTTTACCCCCACCTGCCTCAAGGCAGGGACAGGACTCTTGCAGCTCCACAGGCAGGGATCAGGGTTCAGCGACATTGTTGCTTTTGATTATATCTTTGTTCTCTGTCCTCACATGGTCTTTGAGGGCTGCTCAGTGGCTTTTACTCGGTTCAGCTATGGCTTGCCACTGCTGCTTCGGGGAAGGTCCTACACACTTGCAGCTCCACTGGGCGGGAGTGAGGCTCAGCTATATAGTTGCTTTTGTTTCCCTCTCTTCCCGATATTCCCGCAAAGTATAAACGAGCTTTTTAATTTTTCCTCCTAGTTGTCTCTTTCCTGTTTCCACATTCCACTGCTGACCTCCAGACTACTCCCCTTAGCCTAGGGCATTTACGCCTGCACCACATCCAGCTAGGGGAGCTCCACCCTGTGCAGCTAGCCAGAGGCTGGGGGAAGCCCTGCTTTCCATTCAGGGGATACTCTGCCCAACTTCTCACTGGGGAATTCCTGCCTGTGTAACTGGGGGCATAAGGCAGCTCAGCCAACATTCACCGGCATTCCAAGCTGTTGCAGGAACCTCTGGCCAACCTCCACAACACCAAAGTAAGCAAACCACGAGCCTTCTGGGGAACTCCCCCGATAGAGAAGCCACAGGAAAATAAAGTGGTAGGTTAATCCCATAGTAAAATTAGCTGTAGGCAGTTCTAAGATACATTCCTACATGTCTCCCAGAGAAAGCCAGTGCTCTTCCACTCCAAGGAAAATGGCATCTGGCTCCTCTAAAACAATGCAAAGCAAACAGCCATCAGCCCCAACGACCTCGAGGAAAAAACAGGAGAAACAAAAGGCAATGGCAGAAGATGTCCAGAACATAACAACATACATAGAAGAAGCAGACATTGAGCTGCCACAGAAAGAAATTTTCAGAATGCCACTTGGAGTCATACAGAATATGAGGGAAACAATACAGAAAAATGATGAAATGATAGAGGACATAAAGGCCATACACCAAAGGGAAATACAGGAACTTAGAGAGGAGATAATAAAAAACAGTAGCAGAAACACAGACCTTGAGAATCGACTGGAGGAACCAGAGAATCGCATCAGTGACTTAGAGGACAGCTAAGCAGACTTTAGCAAAAAGTTAACAAAAATTTAATAAATTCATCAGAGAGGCTGAAGAAAATCTAAGAACTATGTCTGATGCTATGAAGGAGAGCAACCTTAGAATTATTGGCTTACCAGGGGAAGACACAACAGAGATGCCATCTGCAACAATAGTGAGAGAATTCTTGGAGGAAAACTTCCCAAGCTTAGTGAATGAAATCCGGGCAAACATTCAGGAGGCTGAAAGAACATCAACTAGACTAAATCCCAAGAAGAAGTCACCAAGGCACATAATAGTTAAACTATACAACTTTGAAGAAAAGGAGAAAATCATGAGAACAGCTAGGGGAAAAAAAGCAATCACATATAAAGGTTCCCAAATAAGAACATGCTCAGACCTATCAGCAGAAATTATGAAAAAGAGGAGAGAGAGGAATAACATGTTCCAAAAATTGAAGGAAAACAACACAAACCCAAGAATACTCTACCCAGTCAAATTATCGATCAAGATAGATGGAGAAGTCAGAGTCTTTCCACACAAGGAAAAACTCAGAGAATATGTTAGAAGAAACCCAGTCCTACAAAAGATCTTTGCCGACCCAGTATGGCAGAAGAATAACACTTACCAAGCAGATATAAGAGACGGCCACAAAGAACAACCTCACGCAGAGGGCAACAAAGAGAAAACAGATCCCAAAATAGCATTGTCTTAAGGATTTAAAAAAGTCAAGAATAATACACACACACGTGCAAAACACTAATTCGAAAGGAACGTAGGAAAACTCCCCAAACAAAAGGTATAAGATAACATCACAGAGTCCACAGATGGAGATAATAACCCTGAATATCAATGGCCTGAACTCAGTCTTTAAAAGACTGAGACTAGAAGACTGGCTTAGAAAACACAACCCATCAAGCTGCTGCCTACATGAGACACATCTCAAGGCTACAGACAAAAAAGGCTGAGAATCCAAAGCTAGAGAAAGTCATACCAAGCAAACAACAATACAAAAAAAGGAGGGGTTGCAGTCCTAATTTCGGATAAAATTGATCTCAACGTGCAAGCCATTAAAAGAGATAAGGAGGGACAATACATTATGCTCAAGGGAATGGTAGACAAAGAACCACCGAGCATTGTAAACATATATTCCCTGAATGAGAGACCAGCTCAATACTTCAACCAAATACTCCAAAAGATGAAAAAAGAAATTACAGCCTCAAAAATTATAGTGGGTGACTTCAACACACCATTCTCTGAGAAAGATAGATCACAGGAAAAGAAACTCAACAAAGAGGCTAGAGATCTAAACACCACAATTAGATAATTTGACCTGATAGAAATTTACAGAGCTTTTCATCCAAATAAAAATAAAAGTCACATTCTTTTCAAGCTCACAAGGCACATAGTCTAAGATAGATCACATCCTGGGATATAAGGCAAACTACATAAATTTAAGCACATTGATCATACAGACCTCGCTCTCTGACCACTGTGCCATAAGGCTGGAAATCAACAGAAGACAAAGAAAACAAGGATAAACAATTGGAGGATGAAAAACTCTACTGCAAAAGGAGTGTGTACTGGCGCATATCAGAGATGAAATTAGGAAATTTCTAGAAACCAATGAGAATGAGCACACACGTACTAAAACTTATGGGACACAGCAAAGGCAGTCATCAGAGGAAGTTTCATAGCAATACATGCACACCTGGGAAAGGAAGAGAGACTCGTGATTGATATGCTGGCACAAAATTTACAACAACTAGAGCAGAGTCAGCAGGACAATCCTACTAATAGCAACAGAAAAGAAATGATAAAAATCAGGGCTGAGATTCAAGAGAGGGAAAATAAGAAAACTATGGAAAAAACTAATGCTGCTAAAAGTTGGTTCTGTGAAAGGCTAAACAGAATAGACAGATCACGGGCAAACCTAACCAAAGAAAGGAGGGAACAACTTTCAATAGCAAGAATAAGGGATGAAAGAGGGGACATTACAACAGACCTTAATGAAATCAAAAGGATAGTTACACAGTACTATGAAGGATTGTACTCCAATGAATTCAACAATTTGGAAGACATGGACAAATTCTTGGGAAAAAATATCCCTCCCTCTACTATCCTCGTTGGATGTCAAGAATCTCAACGGACTCATAGCAATAGAAGAAATAGATAACGTTATCAGCGTATTACTAACCAAAAAAATCCCCTGGACCAGATGGCGTCACTGGAGAATTCTACCAAGCATTTAGGGAAGAACTAACAGCAATCCTACACAAACTCTTCCAGAACATAGAAAAAGATGGCAAACTCCTTCTATGAAGCTAGTATAACTCAGATACCAAAATCGGGCAAGGATCCCACAAGAACCGAGAACTTCAGACCAATATCCCTAATGAACATCGATGCAAAAATCCTTAACAAAATACTAGTCAATAGAATACAAACGTATATAAAACAAATAATTCACAATGATCAGGTGGGATTCATACCAGGGATGCAGGGATGGTTCAACATATGAAAGACCATTGGTATTACTCGTCACATTGACATGAAAAACTATAAGAACCACATGATAATATCAATAGATGCAGAAAAAGCATTCGACAGCATCCAACACCAATTCCTGTTTAAGACACTTGAGAAGATAGGAATGGAAGGAAAGTTCCTCAAGACAATACAAGCTATATATGAAAAACCAACAGCCAACCTGGAAGTCAATGGAGAAAAAACTAATACAATCCCACTGAAAAAGGGGACCAGACAACGATGCCCCTTGTCCCCACTCATATTTAATATCGTGCTGGACGTTTTAGCTAACAGCATACGGCAAAGAAGAGACATCAAAGGTATTTGTCTGGGAAAGGAAGAGGTGAAACTATTGTTATTTGCAGATGATATGATTTTATATATAGAAAATCCCAAAAGTTCCGCAAGGGGAGTGCAGAGTGGCAGGTTACAAGATCAACAAACAGAAGTCCATCGGACTGTTCTACACATCGGATAAGTCCACAGAAGAGGATATAAAAAAGGTGGTACTTTTCACAATAGACAAATACAAATTGAAGTATCTAGGAATATACCTGCCTAAAAGAACAAAATATCTATATGGGAAAAACTACAGAACACTCTTACAAGAAATCAAGCGCAAACTCAACAAATGGAAGAATATTCAATGCTTGTGGATTGGCATACTCAATATAGACAAGATGTCAGTTCTGCCAAAGGCACTATATAAGTTTATTGCAATCCCAATACAATTACCCTTATCTTTTTTCAAAGAAATGGAAAAACTACTTGCCAACTTCATATGGACAGGGAAGAAGCCCAGAATTAGCAGAGAACTCCACAAGAAAAAGGACACAGTGGGATGGCTTGCTTTACTTGACTTTAGTACATACTATGCAGCCACAGTGGTCAAAACTGCATGGTATTGGTACAATGACAGATACTCAGACCAATGAAAAAGAACTTAAAACCCAGAAGTAAAATCATCAGCATACAGACAACTGATGTTTGATAAGGGCCCCAAAAATATCAAATAGGAAGCAGATGCCCTTTTTAACAAGTGTTGCTGGAAAAAATGGATATCTACCTGCAGAAAAATGAAGCAAGACCCTTACCTCACTCCATGCACAAGAATAAACTCAAGGTGGATCACAGACCTTGAAGTTAAACGCCAAACTATTAGGGCCATAAAGGAGGGAATTGGGACCAAGTTGCGAACTTTGGCACAGAGAATGCATAGGCTATTAGAAATAGGGAAAGGCACAAACACAGAGGCGGCACAAATTGACACATGGTATATACAGAAAATAAAACACCTGTGTACATTGAAAGTATTCACCAAGAGAGTAATAAGAGAATCTATGGACTGGGAAAACATCTTTAGCAATGACAAATCAGACAAAGGCCTTATTACTAAAATCTACAATACTCTGCTAGCTTTCAAAAAGAAAAAAGAAACACTAATTGCCGACTTGAGAGGTGGACTTGAGAGGTGGACTTGAACAGAAGTTTCACAGGGGCAGAAATCCGAATGGCCAACGAACATATGAAAAATGTTCCTGATCTTTAGCAATAAAAGAAATGCAAATTAAAACAACAATGGGGTATCACCTAACACCCTCAAAGGTAGCCCAATTCAAAAAATCAGAAAGCAACAAGAGTTCGAAGGGCTGTGGGGAGACAGGAACTCTCATCCACTGCTGGTGGACTTGTACGTACAGCCACTATGGAAATCGATCTGGCAATATCTAAAACAGATGGAAATCGAGTTACCATATGACCCAGCAATCCCCCTACTGGGCATATACCCAGAAGAGGCAAGACACAAACCAAGACCAGACATCTGTGCTCCAATGTTCATTGCGGTACAGTTCACGATTGCAAGGAGTTAGAAGCAACCCAAATTTCCATCAACTGATGATTGGGTTAAAAAACTGTGGCATATACATGCAATGGAGTACTACGCATCGCTCAAAAGCAGTGATGAACGTATGGAGCACATCGCTGACTGGGAAGAACTGGAGGAAATCATGCTAAGTGAAGTAAGTCAGGCACAAAAGGTCAAGTACAACATGACTCCGCTGAGGTAAGCATTTTTAAAAAAATGCAAAGGGGGCATAGGGAAAAAGCTACTGCATACAAACATTCTTGGGGTGAGGACCGTGTTGTATAGCAGGACCACATCAAATGCAGGGATGCACATGGTAGACAACTGGGGAGGAAGTGAGGAAAGCAATAAAAATTATGAAAATAAGGAAGAAATGGGTAGCGGGAAATAGAGGAAAGAGCTGGGAGGCAAAGGGCATTTATAGAGGTCTACATAAAGACAAGTATATATGCAAATATATTTACATATGAGACCGGGGAAATATATCTATGTGCCTATATTTATAGGTTTAGTATTAAGGTAGCAGAATGACACTGGGCCTCTACTCAAATACTCCCTCAATGCAAGAATACTTTCTTCTATTAAATTGGCATTCTATGATGCTCACCTTCCCGACACAACTGCTGAAGCCAAAACGGGTGAATAAGCAAATGTGGTGAAGAAAGCTGATGGTGCCCGACTATCAAAAGCTATAGCATCTGGGGGTCTTAAAAGCTTGAGGGTAAACAAGCGGCCATCTAGCTCAGAAGCAACAAAGCCTACATGGAAGAACACACCAGCCTTTGTGATTATGAGGTGCTGAAGGGATTAATGATCAGACATCAAAGAACAAAAAATCATGTCATTGGGTGCACACCTCCATGATATGATCGCTGAGGACAAATGGGTGCATAAGCAAATGTGGCGAAGAAAGCTGATGGTGCCTGGCTATCAAAAGATATAACGTCTGTGGAGTCTTAAAGGCTTGAAGGTAAACAAGCGGCCATCTAGCTCAGAAGCAACAAAGCCCACATGGAAGAAGCACACCAGCCTGTGTGATCATGAGGTGTCGAAGGGATCAGGTATAAGGCATCATCAAAATAAAAAAATCTTACCATCGTAAATGGGGGTCAGGGGAGTGCAGAGTGGAGAACCAAAGACCATTTGTCGGTCACTGGAGATCCCCTTGCAGAGGAGTCTAGGGGAGGAGATGAGCCACTCAAAGTACGATGTAGCACTGATGAAAAATACAACTTTCCTCTAGTTCCTAAATGCTCCCCGCACCCCTTCCTCTCCCCCCCCCACTATCATGATCCCAATTCTACCTTACAAGTCTGGCTAAACCAGATGATGTGCACTATTACAGATAGGAACGGGAAACACAGGGAATCCAGGGCAGATGATACCTTCAGGACCAGCAGTGTGAATGGTGATACTGGGAGGGTAGAGGGAGAATGGGTTGGAAAGAGGGAACTGATTACAAGGATCTACATGTGGCCTCCTCCCTGGGGGAAGGACGACAGAAAAGTAGGTGAAGAGAGACGTCAGACAGGGCATTATCACAAAATAATTTATAAATTATCAAGGGTTCATTAGGGAGGGGGAAGTGGGTTGGGAGGAGAAAAATTAGGACCTGATGTCAGGGGCTTAAGTGGAGAGCAAATGTTTTGAGAATGATGAGGGCAATCAATGTACAGATGTGCTTTATACAATTGATGTATGTATGGATTGTGATAAGAGTTGTATGTGCCCCTAATAAAATGATTTTTTTAAAGTGTTAAAAAGCAAGAATTAAAAAAAATATTTTCTTGAAAAAAAAAAGTTACATTTCCCCGTTTTGTTTCATTATGGTTGTTTGGGAGTGTGGGGAGTGCGAAGGAAAAGGAAGTATACTAGAACAATTTGGGAGGTAGGGCGTTAGGATATTATTAAGTGTCTCCCATGAATCTCAAGTGAAATAAAATGCTTACTTACTTTGAACAGACTCAAGTGGGGTATCTTCATAAAATATATTATAGGCAGTAAATTATGAAAGGACACCAGGAAACGATAGCAAGGCAGGAAGCAAAAAGATGAAGCAGGAAGACATGTACATATGCAAATATATTTGTATATGAGGATGGGGAAATAGATCTATGTGCCTATATTTATAGGTTTAGTATTAAGGTAGCAGAAGGACATTGGGCCTCCACTCAAATACTTCCTCAATGCAAGAATACTTTCTTCTATTAAATTGGCATTCTGTGATGCTCACCTTCCCGACACAACTGCTGAAGCCAAAACAGGTGAATAAGCAAATGTGGTGAAGAAAGCTGATGGTGCCCAGCTATCAAAAGTTATAGTGTCTGGGTCTTAAAAGCTTGAGGGTAAACAAGCAGCCATCTAGCTCAGAAGCAACAATGCCCACATGGAGCACAGGCTGGTAGATGCTGTGCTGAATGAATCCCAGGTCAGCAATTCACCGATGACTCCTGGGATAGGCAGGTGATTTAAACAGGAAGCCAACAAGCCACATGCAATATCTAAATGCAGCAGAAGTCAGCCGGGTTCCATACACTATCAATTTATACTAAGAGTAGACCATACCCTGAATGAAATCTCCCTTGATTGTGTCAAAGCTTTGAATAAAAAGAGATTTATTCTCCCCACAACTGCACAGAAGATCCCATCATGGAGTTGACCACACAATGTTAAAGCGTCTCAAGGGAGAATCCTGGCCCACTCCAGTTGTCATAGAGCCTAAGTGTCCCAGGGAATGAGACTGCCTTCTAACCCAGCTCTCAAACACTATTCTTATTCCTGAAGAATTAATTATCTGTACAAATTTATCTTTTAAAATATTTTGCCCATAAAATGTGTGGTGTTATCCATCTAAATTCCAGTGGCTTATTAAAACTTTTAAAATAAATTAAAACAGTGTGTCATAGTTTAAAATCCCGGAGTGATCTGGCTCCTGGCGCCCTCTTCAATTTGGACTCTTCTCCACCTTCGTTATTCTTCAGCCACGATGGCCTTGTTTCCATGCTTCCAGCATCCCGTCAAGCTCTTTCCCAACTCAAGGCATTTTCTCAGCTTTTAAGGAGATTGAGTCATTCTCATACTTTAGATCTCAATTATATTTCACCCTGTAACAGAGAATTTTCTATTTTACCATTTCATATAAAGTAGCTAATTAATCTCTAACTCAAACACTTGTTTCCCCTCTCTCATTATCATCTATATATGTGTGTGTATATAAATATATATAAAATATAATGTGTGCATAAAAATATACAATATTATAAAAGTATATAGACATTGTTATCTGTATAATCTAACTGAATGGGAAGTTCCACAGGAAGGAATTTTGTTTCCCTTATTCAACAACCGTCTTCCCATTCTTTAATAGAATCAGTACCAGCCACACAAACAAATATTGGTTGAATAGGTAAGTAAAGCCCCAGCACCAGAACCCAAATGCATCAATTCTTCTTCGGTCAATATTGTAGAATACAGAAAGTACCATGGGCTGCTTAAAGGATAAATCAATCTGTCATGGAACAAGTATAGCCAGAGTACTCCTTGGAGGCAAGGATGGCAAGACTTCATCTTACACACCTTGGACATATTGTCAGGAGAGAACAGACGTTGGAAGAGGTCATCATTAGAAGGGCATCGAAAAGAGGGAAGGCCCTCAAGAGACTGGATTGACAGTGTTGCTGCAACAATGGCCTCAGGTCTAGGGACAATGGGGAGGATGGGGCAAATCCATGCAGTGCTTCTTTCCGTCATTCGAGGGTCGCAGCGGGTCAGAACTGACTGGAGGGCAGCTAACATAGACAACAACCACATATGTAGTGCTCAGACATTTTTAAAAAGGTAATGCAAATAAAAACACCTGAAGAGTAAGCAAAAGTAGCTATCAACATATCAAACTTCTCATTAAAACAAAGGTTAAAAGCCTTACTAGGAAAAATGTGTTTATGAACGATCTTTTAAAATTATATTTCTTTCCTAGTTTTCATTTCAGTAATAATAATGTAGTCGTGTTTTTAATTTAGAAAAAATGCACCCAAGAATTTCAGAAGAATAATTGAAAGAAACCCCAGACAGAATGGAGGAGCCCTGTGGTGTGGGGCGTACACATTCATCTGTCTACCCTGAGGATCACAGTTCAAAACTACCCGCCACGGTGGAGCTCCCCTCTTGGAAAATTACAGGGAATTTCTACCCTGGGCTGTAGGCTTTCTATGGGTTGGCAACAACTTGAGGGATGCGAGTTAAGTGTAGGTTATAGATAAAGCTAGAAAAAAATTAAAATTTTGACCAGAATATACATTGGCATCCTAGCTTTAAAGAAGGAATATTTTAACATTCTATTTGATTCAGCAGGTATAGAAAATGTATCAGAGCATGAAATGAGCACAGGGTGGATTTATTTTTAACATTTTAAAATTGAGGTTCTTCATTTTTTCCAACTTAAAATACAACTACTCTAATTATCCATAAAAACATGAATTATTGATTTAATCTGATTCATTTTCTATAATGTAAACTGGAACTAAGTGGACCATTTTAATTTGAGTATTCCTTCCCAATGTTACTATGAAAATGACTTAGAAAATAAGAAGCCATAAATAGATTTTTCATGTCTGTGTAGCTGTGTTCTATTTCTGACCATCTGGCTAAAACACGATGTCTTCCTGAGGAGCAGAGGGACTTCTACAGTGTTATCATTGCCTTCAATCAATTACAAACATGGGCATAAGATTCATAGCTTTTCAAAACTGAGCAACAGATACTTATAGAACAGCTGCAATGCCTCAAAATGTACATAAGATAGCAGAATATTAATAAGTAAAATAGTTTGAATCCTCCTAGTCTATAAGTTCATGGTAGAAACTGGACCCTACTGGTAAAAACCACAGATTCCACCAACAATAAGCATAATTGTTACTCACTGTGGGGAGAAAGATGAGGTTTCTACTGGGGTAAATAGTTATAGTCTCAGAAACCCACAGAAGAAAAAAAAACCCCACAGATACTACCAAAAATAAGGATTGTTGTTACTAACTGTGGGGAGAAAGACGGGGTAAACAGTGATAGTCTCGGAAACACACAGGAGCAGCTTGACCTTCTCTTGTCCGTAGGGTGCCTATGATTTTGAATTGAGTTGATAGCAGTGCGTTTGGTTTTGGTTTCATACGTGATGTAAGCCATGGTCCCCATCCCCAAGGTTATCTATTATAATAATGATAAGATGATAGAGTTGAGTTATATTATTTCATTACTATACACGAGAAAACTGAAATATGGAGAAGTGAAGGAAGAGATACTCAAGTACTTAGGAGGAGAGGTAGCAAGTGATCTTTGTCTAGTTATGCTGTCAGCATTCCTTAGCAGGATTCTGTATTAGGTAGGAAGGTGGGTAGGAAGCATATTCTGACATGTGCCCTGAAGTTCGCATTCTTATAAAGATTCCTATGGAACAATTTTATGTGGTGTTTGTGCCATTTGCAACCCCTGTACACAAAAGAATGAAACATTGCCTGGTCCTGTTGCATCCGCGTCATTGTTTCTATGTTTGAGCCTGTTGTTACAGTTGCTATTGCAATTTCTATTTTGGTGGGAATTTTCTGTTTTTCACTCATCCTCTACGTGACTAAGAATGATATTCTTCTCTGGGGAGTGATCCCTCCTGATACCATGCTCAAAGTACAGGAAGGTGAAGTCTGGCTGTCTTCAATTTTAGAGTCTGTGATTCTACTACTTCTGAGACCAATGTGCTTGTTCTTCTGGAAGTCCATAGAATCATCTATGTTCTTCAGAAACACCATAATTCAAAGACATCAGTTCTTCCCAACTCTCCTTTATTCATTGTCCAACTTTCAGATGCATAGAAGTGATTGAAAATACCAAAGCATGGTTCAATTGCAGATCAGTCTTCAAGAGAACATTGTTGCTCGCTGACACTAAGAAAGTTTTGTGGAACACCTTGTTCCAATGCAGTACGTCTCTTGATTTCTTGGTTGCTGCTTCTATGAACATTGCTTGTGGGTACTAGTGAAATTAAAGCTTTGAAAACTTCAAACTCTTTCTCTATTTATCATGATGTTTTCTATTGGTGCACTTGTGAGGAGTTTTCTTTTCTTCACATTCAAATATTACTCATATGGAAAGCTACAGTCTTTAGTAAGTATGTCACATGTCTGTGCTGTCAGCAAGTAAATTTGTTATGCCCAGTTCATCTCCATTTGCCTAGCTTCTCAAGTCATTTGCTCAATATACAGATAAAAATACTATGATACTATCCTAACCCACATCCTTCTTGATTTAAACAATGCAACCGGTATAGTGGGCATAGTGGGTTGTGATCACATGGTCGGCAGTTCAAAGCCACCAGCGACTCCGAGAGAAAAAGGTTTTCTACTCCCTGAAGCTGATACAATCTCCCAAATCCACAGGCAGTTGCTGTGTGTCAGCATTGACTTCATGACACCGAGAGGTGAGTGTACAGCTCTGTGAGAATGGCGTCCTTGTGGTTGAGTACCGCCTCCTCAGGAGCACAGCCGGGGTTCTGAAAATCCCCTTCTTCGATGTTATCTGCAGTATGTTTTATTTTGTTTTATGATCCACACCTTTGCACAGTCAGGAAAATGTAAGAAAACTTCCTTCCGGTACTCTCTGCTTTCAGCCAAGATCTATCTGAAGTCAGCAATGATACCCCTTGAGCCAGGACCTCTTTTGAGTCTGGCTGGAATTTCTGGCAGTGTTCGGTAGATGATCCACTGCAGCCATTTTAGAATTATCTCCAGCTAAAAGTTCCTTGAATGTAATATTAATGATATTGTTTAACAATATCCAGCTTCAGTAGAAGTTTCTATCTTGGAATGAGCACAAGCAGGAGTTTCTTCTATTCCACTAGCCAGAATAGAGTCTTCCAAATCTCTTGGCAGCGATGAGTGACTGTTTCCAGCTCTGCGTCATTGGACTCAAACACTTCAATTGGGGTTCTGTTAATACCTGAGGCTGTTTTCCATTAAAGCCTCCAGTGCAGCTTGGACTTCTTCCCTCAGCAGCATTGGTTCTGGAACATGTTATCTCTTGACATATTGAGTATCCACCAATTCTTTTTAGTGCAATGTCTCTGTGTATTCCTTCCAACTTCCTTTTATACTTTCTACCACCTTCGCTATTTCAGTGATCACATCCTTCAGTCCTTCCACCGGAACCTTTAGTTTGACCTTCCGTCCACTCTGCTTAAGGAATGGTGACTGTGGGTTTCCATTTTGGTTTCCTAACTCCAGCTCTTTGCTCACAACAATACAGTACTTTCTTTTGTCTCCTTGAGCTGCCCTTTGCGATTTTCTATTTGGCTCTTTTATTCCATTATTTCTTCCAGTTGGGTTAGCTTCTCTACGTTCAAGAGAAAGTTTCAGAGTTGACACTGATACCCACGTGGCCTTATCTTTTTATTGACTTTTTGTTTTCTTCATAGAGGATGGTCTTGATGTCACGTCACAACTCCTCTGAGGTTCAGGCGTTAGCTTTCAGGACATCAAACCCATTCTTTAAGTGGTTTTTCAATTTGGCTACCATCACTTGTCTGTCAGTTTGTCATGATGCGGTGGTTTGTGTATTGCCATGATGCAGAGTCACCCAAAGTGAGTGGACTTGGAAGAAGGAATAAACTGTCCCATGCAAAAGGACTAATGGTTGAAAACCCTGGAGATAGCACTGAAATATTGTCAGTTACTGACAAGTTCATGAATAGAAGCAGAACTTCATTTTTTAAAAATAGCATCAGAAGAAGAGTCCCTCAGGTCAGAAGGCACGCAAAACCTGACTGAGGAAGAACTGCCTTCTCAAAGCACAGTCAACCATCATGAGGAAGATGGGGTGGAGTCTGTGGGAGTGAATCCTCCTTCGAACATCAATTAATAATTGCAACTTGAATTGTACAAACTATAAATCTAGAAAAAGTGAGGTGGTCGAAATGAATTTTAATGCACAAAGATTGATATTCTAGGTGGTAGTGTGCTGAAATGGACTGTGGTATAAGCACTTTTGAATCAGAAAATCATATGGTTTATTGTGCTGGGAATGACACAGCAAGAGGAATGGTGTCACATTCATTAAAAAAGGAAATTTAGCGATATATCTTAAAGAGCAATGCTGTTTGTGCTCGGTTTTTATCTGCCCACATTTGAGTAAATCCCATCAATACAACTATTACTTAGATTTATGCACCAACCACTAAAACTAAAGTTGAGGAAATCGAATATTTCTACCAGTGTCTTCAGTCTGCAATTGAACAAACATACAATCAGGAAGCAGTGATATGTGTTGATAACTGGAATGCAAAAGTTGGAAAGAAAGAGGAAGGAACAGTAATTGAAAAATATGGTTTTTATAATAGAAACAAAACTGGAGACACATGATAGAATTTTTCAAGCCCAATGACTTGTTCAGAGCAAAATCTTTTTTTTAAAACAACACAAAAGGTAGCTATATACATTGACTTCTCCGGATTGAATGTATACAGAAATAAAATTGACTACACCTATGGGAAAAATGATGGAGAAGCTCAATATTAACAGCTAAAACCAGGCCAGGGATTGAATGTGGGACAGACCATCAATTGCTCATATTTAAGTTCAGGTTGAAATTGAAGAAAACAAGTCCACAAGAGGCAAAATATGGCCTTGGGGATATCCCACTCAAATTTAAAAAATATCTAAAGAGATTTGATGCATTATGCCCAAATGACAGAAAACTTGATGGGCTGTGGGAGGACATCAAGAGTAAACACATGAAGAAAACAAATGGTCTTTTTAAAAAAAAAAAAAAAAAGAAGATCAAAGTGAATGTCAGAAGAGACTCTGAAATGTGCTCTTAATCATAGAGTATCTAAGACAAATGGAAGAAACAGTGAAATCAAACAGTTTGTGTTAGACAGGGTTCTCTAGAGAAACAAAACCAGAACATGTATGATTATATATATATTTATATAGATAGATATAAAACTTAAGAAATAAACAGTTAATTAAATTATAAAGCAGTACAAATGGCTCAGTGCAACTCACTCCCGTGAGACAGCCATGAGACACTGGCAGTCCTTCAAGTCTTGAGGACCACTGGGTAGTCCTCTGTAGCACAATTCAGGCTATCCAGGCACAGGCAGCAAACAGCAAGACAGGTCACCAACAGTCAGCCAGATGACAGGGTCTGACAGTCCCTAAGCCCAAGTGATGTAAATTCCAATGGTGTGGTGAATCAGGTGTTGAAGGAACCTCAAATCACAGGGACACAGTCCATGGGTTAGGTGCCCCACAGGTAGTGCAGCTTGCAAATTGAGGCATGAAACAAGCAGGGCAGCTGCACACTGGTCCGATGATCAAAGAACAAGAGACAAGAAAGCCCTTTATCTCTCTGCCCTTCAATTAATCCTACATGTGTTTATTGGCCAACTTGGCACTCTAAACTAACTACCTCACAGTTGAAGTGAAAATTTCAAAAGGCAGCTTGAGAAAAGAAAGCAAAATATTATCATGCAATGACTTGGAGTTAGAAAACCAAAAAGGATGAACACACTCAGCCTATCTTAAACTGAAAGAACTCTAGAAAAAATCAACCTTGGAGGAACAAAATCGAAAGATTCTATGGGCCAAATATTGAATGAGGCAGGAAGCCTCATAGAAGATGGAAAGAATACAGAGTCACTGTGCCAAAAAGTAATAGTCAACATTCCACCATTTCAGGAAATAGCATATGAGCATGAATAAATGATACTGAGAGAAGAAGTTCGAGTTTTATCGAAAGCACTAGCTAAAAACGCCTTGAACAAATGATGCAATACTAATTGAATGTTTTCACAAGCTGATGAAACACACACATGTAGGCCAAGAAATCTGGAAAGCAGTTACTTAGCCAAGTGACCTGAAGAGATCCATATTTGCACCAACTGCAAAGAAAGGTGACCCAACAGAAAAGAAAGGTGACCCAACAGAATGCACAAATTGTAGAACAATATCATTAATATAACATACAAGTAATTTTTTGCTGAAGATAATCCAATAATATTTACAGCAATGCATTAACAGGACTACCAGAGATCCAGGCCAGATTCAGAATTGGAAATGGAACAAGGCATATAATTGCTGATACCAGATGGATCTTTACTGAAAGCAGGATGATGTTTCCTTATGTTTTATTGGCTATGCACAGATACATCACTCTATAGATCGTAACAAACTACAGACTAACGTTGAGAAGATTGGGGATTCTAGAACGCTTCATTATGTTCATGCGGAAACGGGACATGGATCAAGATGCAGTTGTGAGAATAGAACCAGGAAGCAGTGCATGGTTTACAAATCAGCAAAGGTGTGCAACAGTGTTGTATCCTCTCACCATACTTATTCAGTCTGTACACAGAGCAGATGATCCGAGGACCTGGGTTATACAAATAAGAGCACAGAATCAATGCTTACTAACAGCCTGTCACATCCCGATGCCACAACCTTGTTTTCTGAAAGCGAGGAGAACTTTGCTGATGAAGACCATGACTTGCAGCTTCCAGGGTGTCTGGTAACTCCCTGTAAAGAAAATAAAAATCCTCACAACTGGATCGATAGGTAGCAGCATGATAAATAGAGGAAAGATGATCAAAATAGTCAAGGACTTCATCTTGCTTGTATCTACCCTGAATACTCATTGAGGCAGAGGTCAAGAGGTCAAGGGATGCATCGCATCAGGTAAGTGTGATGGACAAGAACTCTTCAGAGCACTGCAAAGCAGGATGTTACTTTGAGGACTAAAATGTGCCTGATCCAAGCTGCAGTATTTCAGGAACTCTGAATGCATGTGAAAATTGGACATTGAATAAGAAATACTGGAGAAAAATGGATGCATTTGAACTAGGGTGTTAGTAAAGAATATTGAAAGTACCATGGACTGCCAAAAGAAGAAACAAATCTGTTTTGGAAAAAATACAGCTGGAATGAGCCTTAGAGGCGAGGAGAATGAGCCTTTGTCTCATGTACTATGGACACGCCATCAGGAGGAACCAATCCCTGAAGAAAGACAACTTGCTTGGTCAAGTGGAGGGCAATGACAACAAAGAAGATTTTCTCTCTCTTTTTAAAAACATTTTATTAGGGACTCATACAACTCTTATCACAATCCATACATACATCAATTGTGTAAAGCACATCTGTACATTCTTTGCCTTCATCATTCTCAAAGCATTTGCTCTCCACTTAAGTCCTTTGCATCGAGTCCTCGATGAGGAAGCCTTTCAATAAGCTGTATCGACACATTAGTTACATCGGTGGGCTTGAACACAAAGAAAAATTTTGAGGCTGGCCCAAAACTGGACAGTGTTTGCACCTGTGTACACAGGGTGTCACCCTGATTCAGAACTGAGTCCGTAGCACCTAATAACAAACAACAAATTTGATGGGACATAGCAGGGTAAGTCTGTACCTCTCAGGAACTGGTTCTCGGGTCCTTCCTCACGGTCTAACTGAGCTGACAGAGGTGGCTATCTGCACCATCGTCAGCTCCAGGCCTTGCTCCCCTTATGATACTCAGCTTCTTCCTTGTTTGTATCCCCATGGTAGTCAAGTTCATCCTGATGTGCTCCATCGGTTGAGGTCCATCGGTGTAGTCCCTGCTTACACTGTGAGTGAAAGGTATTTGCAGTAAATAAATCTTTGGTCCTGCAAATGCTGTCATGAGATTTCCAGTGTAGTTTCTATCAACAAAGTCATATTTTTCACCATGGGTGATCATGATGGCATTTGAAATTTTGACAGGCTAGCTTCCGCTTTCTTAGCAGTATGCACGCCACCTTGGATAACAAACTGGCAGATGAGTGGTGGGTGCAACAGGTAGACTTTGTGGGTCTATTTTTTGTATTTATAGTTTCTTTCACTAGACCACTTTAACAACATGTAAGGACATAGACCTTTTTAATTTATTTTATGTACATTTATCCCTTAATATGCTAACCCTAAAAAAAGGTAAAAGTACATTTTTAATTAAAGTCCAAGTAAACTTCTCTCAGTTTGTTTGCACAAGAGTAAGAGTGGATTACTAAGTGCTGTGTGTTTTTGTTCTATTTTAATTAAATGTTTGTTGAGGGTGGACTGGGTGCTGCCTAAAAACTCCCAGCCTCTGAGTGTGCCTAGGAAGAACAAGAAGAGGAATGATTTTTAAGAATCTTTGGAGGAAAGGAACTATTGCTAATGGGGGAGGGGGTGTTAAACAATCATTTTAAATATTCATGCATTAAAAGGAAAAGTTTTCTTTTTCTTGGTATTTTATAGAAACCCCGTGAATCACTTTAGTATTTGCATTTCAAAATTTTTGTTTTATGTTTTACAAAGGTTTCCAAAATTATGGTAATATTTGCTAGACATTTACTTTAATCTGAGCACTATACTGAACATTCCAAATGCTTCGTTTTAATTCACAAGAACCTCAAAAATGGAACATAATTCTTCTCATTTTATGCCTGGGGAGAGTGAGGCTCAAACGGATGAACCTACTTGCCTCAGATAACCAGGTGATAAGTGGCAAACCTGGGAGTTGCAACAAAGGAGTCTGCATCTAGACGTACTTGGTAAATCACTCTATTGTTTCATTAAGGAGCCCTGGTGGAGTAGTGGGCACGCATGGAGCTGGTAATTGTAAGCTCAGCAGTGTGAAAGTACCATCCACTCTGTGGGGGCTTTCTGCTCCCATGGAGAGTTACAGTCTCAGAAACTCACAGAGGCAGTCCTACCCTCTCCTCGAGGGTCACTGTGTGTCACTATCAACTCGATGGCAGTGAGTGAGATATTCTACTAACTTTTAGTGTTTGTTGCTGTTGTTTTTAGATATGGCCAAGTGGGTTCCAACTCATAGTGACCCAGAGCACAACAGAGGGAAACAATGCCCAGCCCTGGCACCCCCTCCCAATTATTGTTATATTTGAGCTCACGCTTGCAGCTACTGTGCCAATCTAGCTCACAGGGGTCTTCCTTCCATCACTGGTCTCTCAGTTTATGATACTGTGCTGGCTTATGTCTTGCTGTGAGGCTGGAACTTAGTGTCACCACTATTCAAAATACCAGCAGGATCACCTGAGGTGAAAATGTTTCAGCGGTGCTTTCAGTGAAGAGAAGACTACACACAAGGAATCGGCTGCCCCCTTCTGAGTGCGTAATTAGCAGCAGAACAGTGTCAGAGAAAATAAAGACCTTATGAACTGCAGCAGAACATGAAAAACTCTGCTGTCTATTATATCACAGACCCACAATGAAATGGATGGACACAATGCCTGCAGCAATGTGCTCAAATAGAGAAATTATTATGAGGATGATGCATAGCCAGGCAGCATTTTCTTTGGTTGTACATAGAATTGCTATGAGTTTGAATGGACTTGACAGCACCTATCAACTACTGAAATTACCTTTATGAAATCTCCCAAGATTTAGTTATATATTTTTTCATAGCCAAGCTCATACCTAATTAACATCTGAAATACCCATGCCTTCATCTCTATCCCAGGCCCCTAAATTCTTGACCATCAAGCTCACCACAGCGATCGTTTATAATAACAAAATAGTGCCAATTATTATATAATCACATAAAGAATTTTTCATCCACAAAAGAAAAATGCATATATATTAAAGGGTATATTATAGAAGAATGTGTATTCACATGGCTATTATTTCAAATGACATTTTAAAGTTATAAAGCAGTTTATTTTATATTACCTTCTCTTGCAAAGAACTATGAAAAATGTTAATATTAATTATTTTTACCTGGTGGAAATGTGTACATGCTGATTAAAAACAAAAAACAAAATTTTTAAAAAGTTTTCCTTTCTTCTGTGACATATAAAAAGATATCACTAATGGAAAGGATGGAACATTTTTAATACTGTTTGTTATTCTGGGTTGACTAGAGTAACAAATTCATTGGCACTCATATGTGCATGCGAAAGAGCTTTATACGCAAGAGCAGTTTAATTTTGAGAAAACGTCGCAGCCCAGTCCAGATCAAGTCCATAAGTCTGGTATTAGATCATATGTCGGATACCAATCTATAAATTCCTCTTCAGACTCACAAAATACATGCAATGATGCCTAATGCAGGAAGATCACAGGCCAACGGTTGGAAAGTCTTGTGGATCCAGTGGCAGTGTAAGCATCTCAGCACTGGCAGAGATCTCCACGTGGCTTCTACAGCTCCCGAGGACATGGGCTATATCAGCATAGCACCATGTGTCTTTTCAGTGGAGCATCTCTTAGGGAGTGAGCCTATGCCCCACCTTCAGCAAGCTAATTATCTCCTTAGTGCCTCCAAATAAGGTCATCAAGCTGCTACCTGAGAAACAGGCTAGACTCCACCCCTTCACTCTGAATCCTCAAATTGACACCAGATTATGTAACTACTACATATTGAAATTAATGCCACTACTTTTGTTACATCTTTAGTAGAGAGCAATTAACTCTCCCTATTCCAAAAGCATATAGCACCTAGAGTTTCTGTCATTAATGTGGCAGGTTAACTGAGTTGCCTATGTTTAAGTCAAAACGATAACAAGACAATTGAGGAGGGATACTTTATAGAGCTCTTCTCTGTCCCCAAAGGAACCAGAGTGCAGAAATTGCATGTATAAATTATAGTCTTAAGTTCTTGGTTTTCCTTACACATTTACCAACTCCTGTCTATCATCAATTCATTCATATAATTATTAAATATGTAAATATTAGAGTACCGCAAAACTTATCAATGTAGCCTTTTACTTCAGGGATATTTATAATTTCAACAGTATAGAGCAAAAAGAAATTAAGTCATGCAGACCTAAAAACATGCTTAGGACAGTAATTCTCTCTGGTGCCCTGGGATGCTTCTTTACACAACTCTACATTTCTATGGGGCACATCACAAACTTTTCCTAAGATTCAGTGTAAAGGAAATGTTTGCCACCTCCAATATCTTTTTTTTCAATTTGGAAAATCTTTGAATATGGAAATAACTCAAAGAATGGGAAATGAAAACTTTCTAATTGGTGAGGGGAGTGGTGGGTAAGATGGAGTTTGAAAGATCGTTGAGAGTTATCTCCTAACAGCTATGATGGACTTTATCAGGTGCGTTCAAAACATTGTATACTGAATTCCTAGGACACTGACATATTTGTTATTTACTTTTCTGCCAAATTCCTATAAAAGCCATTGCCTTCAGTCAATTCCTACTTGTAGAGAGCCTCGGCAGGGTTTTCCAGGTTTTGTCCATCTCCATGGAGCAGACAGTCTCATCTTTCTATTGCAGAGCTGCTGGTGGGTTTGAACCACTGACCTTGTGGCTAGGAGGCTTCCCTGGCAGTCTCACCAGAGCACCTTTAATACTCGTGAGTTACAGACTGGACTACCAATTGGAAAGCCAGTAGTTTGAAGCCAGATAAATGAGGCTTTCTGCTCCTGGAAAGATTTACAGCCTGCGAAACTCATCGGCAGTTCTACTCTGGCCTATAGGGTCGCTATGAGTTGAGATCAACTCAATCAACTCAATGGCAGTGATTTAATTCCAGTTAGGTTTATCTTTCCCATATTGCATAAGTCACAATGTGGAAATTATTTTATATGCTCCGAAAGTATGAAGTCTGTACTAGCCGACAATGGGTGAGCAAAATATGCTCAGGTCTTGATTTCACAGAGGATATAATTCAGTGAAAGGAGCCCCGAAGGCAAAGCGGGTTAAGCGGTGGGTTGCTGACGCAAAGATCAGTGGTTCACACCCATGCACCACTCTTGCAGGGGAAAGAGGAGGCGTGCCCCCAAGATTGGCAGCCTCGGAGACACTAGGCAGCAGTTCTCCACTCTCTGAAGGCTCGTCATGAGGTTGAATGGGCATGATGGCAATGACTTCACTATTCAGCCTGAGAGAAGGGGTTACATAATCAGAGAAATAACTATACATTGTAAGTACAACAAAAGAGAGTACTAGGAACACACACACACACACAGAGATTTGCCCTAGGTCAGGGCTTAGGGAAGGCTTTTCCAGGAAGTGAAAATTGAACGGGCATCTGGAAAGCAGAAGGCAAAGACAGGCAGGAAAATGGAACTGTGTGGTGTGAAAGTACTAGTAAAACTAAGCGGGCAGGGGAAGGACACATTTGGGAGAGCCGGAAGTCAGTGCAGCTGGCCAGGAAGGCATAAAGGGGAGGTGAGCGCGGAGTAGGCTGATGCTATGGAGGTAGTCTTGCAGGCTACCTAGAAAACTGAGACTTTTACAGTCTTGGAAATCCTAGAGAGTCGCAATGAGTCCGATCCACTCCATGGCAGTGGCTTTGATTCTTGTTTGACTGGTCTCATTCTTGGAAGCAACCCTGGTGATGCAGTGGTTCTGTGTGGGGCGAACCTCAGGCTCTTCAGTTTAAACCACCAGCTGCTCCCCGGTGGGGGAAAGGCTAGGCTTTCTACTTCCATCAAATTGAACCTCCTGAAACCCACAAGGGCAGTTCTACTGTCTCCCACAGAATCATTATGGGTCCAGTAGACTCCATGGCTCTGAGTTTGGAGGGGCTTTTTTTGGTCTGAGTTTCATTCATCGTCTTATCTTAAGAACAATGGGAAACACTGGCTGGTTCTTTGAAGATGGTATGAGGATCAGTATTTCCTTTCAAAAAGAGCATTCTTGCTACTCGTGAGAATAGATCTTGGAGACAACAAGAGATACTGATAATTCAATTAGGAAGCTTATCAATTTCCACTTGATAAATGATACTTCACCCAATAGAGTAGTTAAAATGGATGAAAGTAAATAAATTTCAAAATACTTACAAGGTCAAAGGACAAGACTAGATGATCATATTGTATGTGGGGATGAGGAAGACGGAAGTGAAGTTGGTGACTCCAGAATTCTGACTTGAAAATGATAGAGAACATTGGAAATGAATAAGATCAAGAAAGTCTTGTGAGGTGTGAATTTAGATTTCGACATTTGTTCGGTTTCAGGTGTTCTTGAAGGATTGGAGGTGAAATACTTAATAATACTCTTTATAAACAGATTAGGAGTTCAGAGATAGCTGCAGATGTTTACTGATAGATCACTGGCATATACACAGTTCCAGTACTTTACGCAACTGGAATGAGATTCTCTGGAAGGCACTATAGAACGATAGAGAAAAGAGAGATACTAGGCGAAACAATGAAGAATTTTAGCATAATGACTGGGTGGCTGTGGATGAATCTGAAAGAGAGAGAAGAAAGAGGTGCTTATAAAAGATACTGCTGGAGGACTAAGAAGACTGAGTCTGAAGAAGCAAGACTCTGCTGATACACTCCTCCTAGGCAAAAGGGTTGGAGAGAGCAGCCCTGATTGAGAGCATCACAGGGCTGACTGTACTACCCAACATTCGGAGGGAAAAAAAGACACTGAAAACTGAGAGAATTATATCATAGGAACTAGTGAAACATTTGTGCTTCAATGAGTAGTTGTTAGGGTGGTAAAGCAAGATAAAGAAAAAGGAATTTATTAAGCTATAGAGTGAAAGAGTTAACTATTGTATTAAATATGAGAGGTTTTCAAAAGTTCATGTAAACTTTTCATTATTTTTTCATTCCTTTTTTCCATAAATTTTTTTGAGCTTCTCAGCAAGCCTTGCTGGGTGAGATGGAAGAGTCAGAAGTCAAGTTTTAGAGGTTATCATGTGAATGGAGGACAAATAAACTAAATGAGCAGGCCTAAGCAACTATTTTGAGAGCAATGGCTATGGCATTGAACTGAAATTGGGCTATACCTGGAGGGAAAATACTTTTTGTTTAGTTTTTCGTTATTAATGGTAAAATCAACAAGAAGAACCCAACTGAGAAGAGAAACTTCTTCTATTCTCTTCTCTGATTTTGAACCTCCAACCTTTTGGCTAGCCCAAATCAAACCCAATATTTTTGAGTACCTTCTGACTTGTAGTGACCCTACAGAACAAAGTGCCACTGCTCCATGTGATTTCCAAGGCTGTACATCTTTAGGGAAGCAGAATACCATTTATTTTTTCCACAAGCATGTGAGGGATTTGAACCACTAGCCATTTAGTTTATCAGTCAGGCTACTTTAACTACTGCATTGCCAGCAATATAGTCAAGTAAAAACCAATTGTGCCACCCCAGACCTAATGCAAGCAAAAGAACAAGGACCCCCCACAAAAAAAAACAATTAAAACTTACAGTGGCTATATAGGACAGTATAGAACTATCCCATAGAAATTAGAAAGCTATAATCTTTAGAGAAGCAGACTGTCTTCTTCTTCTTCCTCTTCTTGCCTTCACCCTCTGACCTCCGACCTCCTCAGATTCAAAGCAACACACTTGTGGTTAGCAGTCAAACTTAACCACTGTATCATCAGGACTCTCTATATCTTATCTTTTCCACAGGAATATCCCTAGTGTGTTGAATATTGCTTAGCTCCTAGCAGATAATAACTGCAGAATAATGAGTGCAAGCAGAATAAATGTAAGATTCCTTAAGAACTGGGATAAGAAGGCATCCAAAGAACATGTGGAAGGATTAGTCTTATGCTCGAAGAAGAGAAATGTTTGTATTAAAATGAAAAAAGGAAAATGAGAGTATCAGGCAGAGCTAGGGGGACTTCTTTGCTTCATGGAGTTTTCAACTCATGGTTTCTATTTGAATCCTAAAGTTGAGGTTCAGAGTCAAGTGGAAAGAAAGGAAGTTATGTGAAAGGAGAGAGTTATGATTGGCATTGGTAAATATGTGAGAACATTTTAGTAGGATTGGTGAAGGTCTTACTGGGGTTACTTACCATGAATTAACTACAGAACCCATTTCTCACTCTCTGTGGTTTCTTTCTTTCTTTTTTGCTGTTTATACCACTTTATTCAAACCTGAGCATCTTGAAGGTTTGTAACCAGATATTGAGAAAGCAGGTATTGGTTCTTCTAGGGTTAAAAATGAACTACACAGTTGAATGAGAAAGACAAATTCTAACGAGTTAGGGAAAAAATGTTCTATCTACTGTTACTTTGTCACTGCCTCAAAGTTGTAATGAAATGATTATGACTCGATATAAAAAGACATAAAAGAGTTAAAATGGATAACAGCATTAACTGCTATTGCCAGAACCACTTCTAATTGCTCAAGAGGGAACACATATTGTTGCTAAGTGGCACTGAGCTGCTTCTGACTCACAGGAACCTATGTGCAGCACTCAGCCCTGTCCTGGCCTCACAATCAGTCCCAGATTTGAGAACACTGTTTCAGCCACTGTGTCAGGCCATGTCAGTAAAGGTCTTTCTCGGTGGTTGGCTCACTACGTTACCAAGCATGTTGACATGTTCTATAAATGACAGAGTCTGGATTATCATATGCAGATTTTCCAAGACAATTTGGGTAAAAAAAAAAAAGAAAAAGGACGGAAATAAAGAAGGAGCTCCACTTGCACACTGTGGTGCAAACTGGGCTCTAGATATGTTTCTTCTTTGTAGCCCGAATTTCCAAAGCTATAACTCAGTCTCAGGTGTGACCCTGGCTCGCCTGCATCAGAATCCTGTGACTTCTGTTAAAACTACAGATTTCTGTGCTTTACTTCAGAGCTAAACGTTCTCATTATCAGGTTAAAATCTGAGAACTTGGGAATTCAATTTACTTATCAGTTGTCATCTACTGTACATAATTTTTTTTAATGCATGGAGACTGATACAAGTGACTTTTACTCAAAAGCTGTTTTTTTGTTCCTGTGAACCTTCTGTGACCACCTGTCAAAAGACTTTTCATTTAGGTTCTCAATTTCTAGTTAGCTACTAATCTACTGCTAGTGACATGGAGTCTCTTTAATGTATAATTTCTATGCAAGCATTTCTTTTTATGAAAAATAGATACCATCTATGCTAATCTCAACAGAGGAGAAGTTAGAGATTACCCCAAAAAAGTTATCAATTAAACAATCTAGCTGAATTATTTGATGAAAAACATCTTTTTCTCTCCTTCAATAGACAAAGAGATGCATCCAAATTAACTGGAATATGGCATAAATTATTCATTTTGTTTTACTTGCATAAATGAAGTTGTAATATAAATAAATTCCAGAGTTCTCGGTTAGCCAGAATATTCTGATTGAATCATGTTTTCATTAATTGAGAAAAATATCAAAGAAAGCAACATAAATACTAAAAACGTTCTAACTTAACACTGTACTATAATTCAATCATCGTTAGTGGCTGAGAGTGCAAGCATTTGTGTGGATATTAATATGTCCATTATCTTCGTTATGAAAACAATTCTATTCTGTAAACGTTCCAGTAATTTGAAACCGAGATCAATACAGCAAAGAAAAAAATCAAAAGAATTTGACTTTTTGTCATTATTCTATCAGTAACAAATTCTTCATCCATCTAAGTCTCAATTTCTGTGGCTGCAAATAGGAGCAAATTGGGTTTTATTTAAGTTCCCTTCCAGTTAGTTCTAAAACTGATTTCATTGGGTTTTTGCTTTTGACATGTAGAAGTACACACACACACACACACACACACACACACACACACACACAGCTATTTGAACATGTTGGAATGAAAGGCACCACATATAATCTACTCCTCTAAAGACATGGAAAATAAATCCACATTAAATTTATCTTTTGATATTAAATTTCCTTCCTCCCATCAGTAATAAAATACATGTTGCTTTTCCTTCAATTGACTCTAGTCAAGTGTTAAACTCACCTTAAAAAAAAAGAAGAAGAAAGAAATGATCATTCATTCCATAGAGAAGACAGCTTGCTTGCAAACGTGTATTTGATTGCCTTTACATTGTGTTTAATTAGGGTGAGGAGTACACACTGGAAACGTGGGGATGGTACTGATTACTAGTTGGAATGCAGCCCCCCGATTGAAGTGGAGTCAGTACAAGTCTACCCGACTTGTATCAATAGTTGCAGCCACGCAGGAGCCACCGCTTCCATGTTATGTCTCCTGTCACTGGCATGTGCCATTGTGAACCGGGCTGCGGCACAAGGCCGTCTGCTTGCTCACAATAGCTCTCGCTCCCTGGGGAGCCCATGGGCAGACAGCAGAGTTTCTCCTCTTTTCAAGACACTCCAAGGGTCTGTTCCTTATTATCTTGGGAAGAAAGGACACAGGTTTCTCCAAGCAACTTGAGCTTGTAGCCGTTCTGAGATCAGAGGAGCTGAGGTAGGTCTTTAGGACCCTTCTGCGGGACAAACTTTATTGTTGTTGCTGATAAAAGTGAGATTCGCCAACCTTCAGCAACTCGGGCCAGATTCATTTTTACTAACAGCTTTAGAACCAGCTCTTCTGTGCAGACCAAGGAGGCTGAGCTGGAGAAATTGACCGTCCACTGCATAAAAAATAGTTATATTAAAGAAAAGAAATGAGACAGGGAACTTCTTGCACCCCACAAATATTTACGATGTGAGAGCCATCCCTTTATCTGCAACAGCACAACACCGGATGCTGTTTGCCACGGGAAACTTCCTGATGCGCGTCCGCCAGTGAACTTGCTCTCCACGAAGCGGTCGGAGTACTTATTTTATTTTATTTAAGAAACGGGCAACATGGCCCGGGAAAGGGAGTGTCGCCCTAAATTCGGAGAATCGGAGTTCTAATTCTCACTCAGAAACTGTTTAACCAAATGACATTAGCGTCTCTGCAACCGAAATCCTTTATCTGTAAAAGGAAGTCACTCGATTAGGTTACCTCAGAGGTTTCTAGAAATAAATGGGAAAGTAATTAGCTCCAAGATACATGGGGCTTGTTTTCTTAACTTTCTTACTTTGATTTACTAGAATTATAAATTCTAGCATTTGAAACTAATACAGACTTACTTCGGTAAACTAGATGCCCCTCAATTTACTTACACTTTCCGACCAAATATCCATGCCTCTAAAGAGAAAAAAATGTATTTCAGCAGGGCCACCTAGGAGCAAGAATAAAAACCAGCTGCAGCACAATACCCTGAAGGACTGGCCTTGGTAAAAGTTCTGAATGTGTCTGTTCATGATGAAAACCAAAGGGAAAAATGAAATGTTATATTTCCCTTTCATTGAATGGAAACTAATAATACATAGAATAAAATAAAGGCAACGACCCAGCGGCTTTCTTCTTTTTCAACCAGAGCATCTGTGTGGACAATGAGGAGCCATCAAGACTGGATTCCGCAAATCCATTAGGAAAATGTTCATTTTATCCTTGAGTGATAGAGAACCAAACAAGAGGGGGCTGGGATACAAAAAGCAAATGTAACTGTGTTCAAGGGGGTAAGTTGTGCTAAAAACATAGACCTATGATCGCTGCTAGCCCTTACACGAAATCCCACGACCGATTGTACTTTCTAAGTACTAGTTCAGATGCCACCCTGGTTTAGACTCTGATATTGGACGGTTATCATGTGGATTTAAACCTACGCTGTAGTTATCTTCAAATTGAAAAACAAGTAAATAAATAAACATATACCAGCAATATTATAAAATGAACTTCGAATACGCCATGGAGCCAAGAGGGCAGATAAATGTGTAACTGAGGCAGTGCCCTGAGAGGGCAAGCTCGTGAACTTACCAAGCTCCTCCCAGAGATTCTTCAATACATTCTGATCTTCCCATATTTGTCGCATACACTCAAGGCCTAATTCTATTTCCTCAATGGAACAGAAAGATCTCTCAGTCCTATTTACAACCAGATGACGAGTTGGGCTTCCATCCACAAGGTTGACACCAGAAACCAAAAGCCACATTGAGGGCAAAAAAACGTGACTTTCTGGTCACTGTAACTCACAGCGGCTGTTCTTCCCTGTTCTGTAGGATCACTATCAGTTGGCATCTACAGCTGTGAGTTTGTTTTGGGGGTTTAGTCATGGAGACAGGCAGCGTTCTGTTTAGCGGTGCATGCTTTCACCATGATTCTGAGGCCTGACTCCACAGCAGATAACAGCAATCACAAACAAAGATGCAGAAGAATCCCTGTGCTCCACTGTATGAGAGGGCAAGTGATTTGTCACCTGCTGTGTTAGACAGGGTTCTCTAGAGAAACAAAACCAGGGCACTAATAATATTGTATATAGTTAGATAGATAGATAGATAACATAAGAAATAAACAGTTAACTAATCTATAAAGCAGTACAAATGGCTCAGTGCAACTCACTTCCATGAGACAGCTAGTACACTGGCAGTCCTTTAAGTCTTGAGGGCCGCAGGGTAGTCCTCCACAGGGTAGTCCTCCATGGAGTAGCCGGCCACAGGCAGCAAACCGCAAACAGGTCACCAACAGTCAGCTGGATGACAGAGTCCTCAGCTCAAGCGATGTACCTTCCAGTAACACAGCGAAGCAGGTCTTGCAGGAACCTCAAGCTACAGCAAAACAGTCCATGGGTAGGCATCCCGCAAGTAGTGTAGCTTGCAAATGGAGGCACAGAACAAGCAAGGCAGTCGCACACTCATCAGATGATCAAAGAGCAAGAGAGAGAGAGAGAGAGGAGGCTCGCTGAGCCATTTATCTCTGTCCTTCAACTAATCTCACATGTGTTCATTGGCCATGTTGGCACAAAATACCTACCTATCACAATCCACCCCTTATCAACTTGGCACCTGTACATAAGGATTGAACTTGACAGATTTAAGAATTGAGTTTAGTATCTGATTCTATGTTGTTTATATTGTTTTCTTGTGCTTATTACTGTAGATATAAGGATGTATAAAAATGATTTGGGGGAAGTATGAAAATAGAGAGCTTGTAAACCCACTTGCCTCAAGCTATTAATTTGATCTTTAGATGGGTTTAAGCCATGCCTGCAAAGAAATCTCTGAGAAGATAAGCCCCACCCAGTACTTTGGAATATGCATGACATTTGCATTCCAAGAGACTTGCCTGGGGGCAAGCTTGACAGATTGAAGATGTTTTTTTTTTTTTTAAAGGAACACTTTGAATTTGAAGTTTGAACTCTACTGGGTTTTTTCAAAAGCTAGAAAAATCTGGTACCACGAAGAAAACTCCTCTCTGGGACTGAACACTAAAAGGAGCCTGTAGGCAGGCTGAGATGCTTGCTAGGTGACTTCTTGGATCTACTTGTTGAGTGGAAGTGGGAGAAATGCAGCAATATAGAGACGGGTTGAGTCTGACCACTGACACCCGAGGATTTGGTTCACAGGAACTAAAGGAGAAGTTGAGAGCGGTCTGGAGTTCATGATCTAGCTCAAGGGGGCTAGGATTGTTGAGAATTTGTGATGGGGCCATGGTCTGAGACAAGGTGACCAATGAACAGCCTGTTTAGGCTAAGAGAGGGAGCCTACATTGAGTTGACCAGAACCCAACCAGATGAAGAAATTTTTGAGCCTGTGAACTGGTGCATATTGGTGTTGACTTCATGGACAGCCTATCCTGATTTGACTTTACTTATGGATGCAGATTTCTCAAGGTTTCCACTGGAATGAAGATTCTTCATGTCAAAAAGTATGCTTTCTCCTGAGAGCACTGGGTTGATGTAATTGGGCAGTATAGAAATTGGATACCCCAAATTGGGGAATAAAGGCATGAAGTGGATGGCTTTTTAAACTTTCATAGGTAGGGGAATATATTTATAGGATTATAGGAGTAAGGGATAGGTGCTACTTAACTGCAATTGTTAGGCATCGATATTTTTGTTTTGTTCACTTATAGAATATTATGTTTAAATGAGTGTGGCACATATTGAATTGTATGAATTTTAGTTTTACCCTGTTAGGTACAGATCTGTTTTTATTATTGTTTGAAAATTATATATGGCTAAGAATTATGTGAATGCGTTAAATTGACAAGGGGTGGTCTGTGGTAGTCACCTAGTCTGGTGTCAATTTAAGGATTAAGAGTATAGGGGTGGAGTCTAGGCTGTCAGTTTGGAGATAGCCAATGAGACTTCAGTGGGCATAGCCTTCTCCTGAGAATTCTGGGAAACGTGGGACTTCCTCCTTGGAGGTGGAAGACCTCTCTCTCTCCCTGTCTCTCTCTCTGCTACTCCCTGGGACACATTGCAGAAGACAAGTCACATGGATGCAACCTGACCTCAGAAGCTGGAGAAGCCACAGAGAGACCCCTGCCAGCGCTGAGTTGTTTCCAATGACACTGGGTCCAAAAACTTTCTGCCCACTGGCCTGTGACCTTCTGCATTTGGCATCATTGCATGTGTTTTGTGAGTCTGAAGAGGAATTTATAGATAGTGGAAATATGGGCTAATATCGGACTTATGGACTTGAGCTGGACTGGGCTGGGATGTTTTCTCAATGTTCAATTGCTCTTGTATATAAATCTCTTTCTTATACATATATGTGTGTCCATGGATTTGTTTCTCTAGTCTATCCAGACTAACACACCTGCTTATTGAATGACCATTCTAAGCAGCACAACTTGTAGAATTATACATTAAAAATTATCTAAGTAAAACTAAATGTAATTTTTTATTCTTCTCTAAGTGTGATTATATGTACATTTTCTTGTTTTTAATCATAAAAGTGGGTCTCAAAAAATCATTCTAAAATGTATGAATGATATATAGAATGTAATATGTATTAGAATTTACACAAGTAATTGAGAATACAATTCAGTAGCCATGAGCTGTTACCAGATTCACAGTTCTAAGAAAAGACCCAGGAGAATGTGGTGAAGGGAACATGAACAAAGTTATGTTTGAAGCTAAAGCTGTTTCAACTTGGTGCTAAGACTTTCTGGGAAAATGCCAAATGCTCAAGTGTTGTAAGGGAAAAGAAAAAGCAAATAAAAAACAACAATAAACCCCTGGATTTCTTGGTCAACAAAAAAGTCTTTGAGGAGTAGTAGAGAATGTGATTCACCCACCATCATAACATAATCCCAAAGATACGCTAAAAAACCACAAGTAATAGGTACAAGTGATACATCAAGCCCCTTTAAGAATGTTGCCAAGAAAAATATCCTATTTAATACCCTTCTTGTTATCAAGCATCCACAATTTAGATAGTTTCTATAATATGCACAGCAGTTACGTAGAATTTTTTCCTCCTTTTCAATTTGCTTCCATGTCTATTATTTTTCTGTATACCACAACTACCAAGTAAGACCGGAGACTGAGATTGAATGTTTTACTCAGTTGCTATTCCCTTCTTTTATAATAATCAAACCCATCATTTAAAATTATTTTTTATAGTAGTCTGAAATGAGGATCCTATTTCCTAGACTACCTTAAACTAGACATGTCCAGGTGACTAAGTTCTGACAAATATAATGGGTACGTTTTTGGAACTTGTCCTGAAAAATGGTGAACTAATTCCTCTCCTTGTTTCTTGCTCCTGAGAAGCTGCAGCATTCATCTAATCTACGGCATAGAGAATCATACCTATCACACAGAGTCCACAATATACTGTGGTCCCTGATGGTCATGACACTGCCCTCCCCCTTAGAACTGCTGTCTCTGGACTTCTGCATGAGGGCGAAATAAGCATAACTTATGAGACCTTTCTGTATGTGTGTGTGTTCTGTTAACCTAGTGGGATTGAATTCTAACATAAGTAGCCAGAGAATCTGCAATTCCTAGCAAAGGCCAGATGTTTCAGAATTCAAAGTTTTCCAGTTTTTATTAGGATAGGACAAGAGTCAAAGGTACAAAGTGTCACACACCTGGTCATCAATCCATAATCAAATGCAATAATAATTTTCCAGAAATATATCAGAACATGTATACTGTGTGAGATACATGAAACTATAATGCTCTTCTCATCATTTCAAATCAGGTTTTGCCAATAAATTAGTGCATGTATGATCAAGTTTTATCATCAAATGAGTCTAAAAAATGTTTTGATTTTCAGAGATTTGGGGACTTTGATACTAGGAGAAAAGAATTATATCCCTATATTACCTCTTTTTTTTCCTCTCCAGGTAATGAAGTGGAGGTATAAGACAGCAAGTAGCTTGCCTAATCCTATATATTAAGTTAGACGCTAGAATTGATATTTCTGGCTGGATTGAGGATCTTTTTCATTATCTGACACACAGTCTTGGCGTTTCCCATTCAAGAAACATTAAAGAAACACAAACCATACAAAAAGCTTTATACTGTAAATATTTTGAAGAGCACTTTAAAGCACGCTTCACATTAAGGTTATGCATATGCATACCTGGCTTCTACAAAGACACAATATAAATATGGACCATATAGACATACACTGATGTGTGCATGGTTGCTCATACAAGATTTATTTATGGTAATCCCCAAATGAAAACAACCAAATGTCTCCAGCAATGACATGGTCTCCCTCCCATGGCACTCTCGACGGTTCTGCTGGGTTGGATAATTCATTTCAATGGCAACCTAGGACTCACCGATAATATTTATGTTTAAGGGGTTTGCTACAGGTGTTAGAAGGTTACAAGTCAGGTAAGAAATGCTCATAATACAGTTATTCAGTCAGAGCTGTCTCTTCTCTGTGGTGCCCACAGCCTGTCATCTTGAATTCTACCCTGTTTGGACAATACTTAAAAACTCTCTTGGGGCTACCCATAGTTGCCCAAAATGTATGCCACTGCACTGTCAGCCTCAAATCAAAGACATCCAGCTTCAGCTCCGTGGATCAGCTAATTTAGCTCCCACAATTGAGTGCCCAGAGAGAGTTACCAACTTCAACAAGCCATTCTCCTGCCCCAAACACTCAGCTGTTCTTGCTCTGGGGCCTGGGAAGTCCACCCCTGTGGATCATGCTCTGACTCCTGTCTCTGTGGATGCTGCTTTTCTGCCACCCCTCTGGTATCAAAGTTGTCTTCTGGAGCAAGGAGGTTTTATATATGTAGGGATCTTCAGGTCCAAAGGATGTGCTCCATTGTTGGCTCTTCTACCTTACTGGAGGTGAAATACCGCTTTCTGCTTTGGAGAAGACTCATTTTATCCCCAGAACAATGGCAATCTCAATTAACCCTGTTAATATTCACTCACCTCTGACTCACATAACCCAATCAATATCTTTCCCCACCTTCCTATCCAGACCCATCAGAAATGGAAGTCACTTGACAGTAGTAACAAAGGCTATGGCTAGAAGAGCCATAGTCAATAACTCACTGCAATGCAAATGAGTATACAAATTGTGATATAGTTTTACAATAGAATAAGGACCAGCAATAAGAAAGGAAAATCTATTCTTGCTATAATATAGATAAATTTCAAAATAATTATGCGGAGTGTAAAAAAACAGAAAAGAGTTCTCATACAGTTAGATTCCACTTATATAGAACTCTGAAATACAAGCTGATCTGTAGCAACCAGAAAGAAGATTGATGGATGCTTGGGGGAAAGCAGGCAAAATGGGAAGCAGGGATTACCAAGAGGCACGAGAGAACTTTTATGGATTATTTCCATTATCTCCAGTGATGGATGTGTTGACTATCTTGATTGTACTGAAAGTTCCAAGGATGTATACATCTGTCAAATCTTATCTAAATTCACACTTTAGATATGTGAGTGCATTATCAATTGTACCTAAAAACAGCTGCTTAAAAGAGTAGGAGACAGCTTCTTGGGACATTAACCTGACCAGGAAAACCCAAACACTCAAATGGATTTTCTTTATATTAAACAGCAGAAATTCTGTAGTGAGTTGAGTAAAATTAAATTACTCTTTTAGATGGAAATTTTAAAAGTTAAAGTTTAGTGCTTACTTTAGGTCTAGCTAGGTCTTTCAGAAACCCCAGAATCTGGTTATTTTCAACTGTTCTCTGATATGGATGGTAAAGTTTGAAGTTTTGCCAAGGGGATCTCAAGGTCATGCAACAGATGTAAAAAAGTGCTTCAACACCCACAATATCACTGATATAAGTTTCTTTTGGTTTTATTGCAGTTGATGGACCTTCTAAAATATTTAATTTCTTCTCTATTTCTGCTTGTAAAATCATACTTAATAATACCAAAGGAATGAAAAATACCCCATGCACTACCATACGTTTGATGTCCTGTGATATCGGACACACATGCACACACGCACACACACACAACACTGCAATTATGGTAGCACATGGAATATTCTTCAATTTTATTCCTTTGGTTATAAATAAATAGTAACAATGAGTATAAGAAAGAAGAAAGTGTTCTAAAATTGTCGTAATATTTTACATCTCTGCCTGATAGGATTGAACTATTCATAGTAAATGACAAGCAGTTATTTTTCACGAGCAGCGACTCTGGTGGTGCAGTGCTAATACGTGGGGCTGCTAATTTCAAGGTCAGAAGTTTGGAACGACCAGCCGCTCGAGTTACAGTCTCAGAAACTCACAGGAGCGATTCTATCCCATCCTACAGGGTCAGAATGAGTTGGCATCGACTTGATGGCAGTGAGTGTGGTTTTGAGTTTTGAAATATAAGAAGGGTCATGTTGCATACATGCCTGCATTTTAATCCCAGGATTGGATCCCTACCGGTTCAGTAGTTAAAGCACTCAGCTGCTAAACAAGAGGTCAGTGGTTGGAATTCACCAACCCCTACCGAGAGAAAGAAGAGCCAGGCTCTATAAAGATTTACAGACCTTAGGAAATTGATGAGGTGGTTTTACTCTGACATACAGGGTGGATGTGAGTCTAACTCAGTCCAACAACAGTGGGTTAATGTCCTGTTTTAAATTTTTCCTAAATATTCACATATTAGATGAAATACAAGCCTTAAGACAGCTAATAATATTAATACAGCGAAAAGCACAATATCTGAGTGCATAATCAGAAGCATAAGGTTTATAACAGGTAATTTTTATTTTATTCAGCTGTTTCACCTCAATAATCTGTAGCTTTATTGATGAAACAAGTCCACAATTCTATAAAGCTAATGACTGTATAAAAGCTGATTTTGTTTTTAATCTAGGTGTAATGAATGATTGCCAGACTAGGGAGAACATCACTCCAGAATGTGATGGCTATTGACACATCAAACAAGAAGAAAAGGAACCTTTTCGATTCCTGTGACATAGGAAAGATAGCCATGTTACATAAATACTTGAATGATCTAACAAATGCCATTCAGAGAGAACTTGCGCAAGTGAACAGAGAGGTTAGTGGAGTCTGTGAGAGCCTGGTCACTAGGCAGTAGGTCTCAGAAGGGACTTGCTGATATGATTTCGGAAACATACTTGGTCATCTTGGAAACATCCTAGAGAAAATTGGAGATGAAGTCTAATTTTCTAAATGGGAATGTAGAAAAGCTATGGATAAAAAGGAAGTTAACTCCCAGAAAACAAACAAACAAAAATAGTAGAACCAAGTACTAAACAAATGCCCAATGACCCCTTAAAGGAAAAAAAAATTAGAGTATCGTACATGCTCCTTACAAATTTCAATCTAAAATAATCTTAGTTTTATATCACACTAAATAGGACAAAGTTATGTCTGGGCCATCATGTAATGTATCCTTAATTTATTACAATTTAACCAATAGTAATTTCAAGAAATGAAGCAATCTCTTGTTACACCCTGGTAGGTAGGGTGTTTTCCATGGATTTGCATCAATCCTAAATGGAATCTCTCATTGTTTGCTAAAAGGCTTGGTGCTTGGTGAAAGCATTATCCTTTCACAAAGACACTGAACCTACAGCAAACTGGGGGATTGTGAACAGCTCAGTAATGGCTCTGGAAATTAGTTCCAAGGCAAATGGTTGTAATAGTTGGAAATGTTTTACATGTAGAAAAAAATATTTAGCTGGGGTATGCTGTTATCATTTGCCATTGAATTGACTCCTACTCTTGGGGTCCTCATGTGGAACAAAGCAATGCACAAGAGCCTTCCAAGGCAATTTGCTACGTCTCACATAGCCACAGCAACCAAAACTCTATGACTGTCCAGTCAACCCCACCTCACAGTGACCTTATGGAATAGAGGAGAAATGACCCGGAGGGCTTCCAAGGCTGGCCACTTTGTGGAAGCAGACAGCTGTACTTTCTCCCTCTGAGTGGCTGATAAGCAAACGCCAACCTGTCCATCACGGCACCACCCAGGCTCCTTAGATTAGGCCGTCTAAATCGTAAAACATGTCCCGTGTTCTTGAGTTGATTCCAGTGCAATGCTGTAAAAATTTGGGTAGCGACTGTCACATCTTTGTCCTTTGAGGAGCAGGATGGCTGGGTTCAAACTACAGACCTTTCGGTTGCCAGACACGCCTTTAACCACAACACAACCAGGGCGCACATGCACTATATAGAGAATGGGGAAGGGGGAATAAAGGGACCGATAGTTGAAATTTACAATAACGTTTATTTTTGGGTGATATAAAAATTTTATATCAATTGGAAAAGTTCAACAACCAACTTAGAAAGAATCATACTTCTTATTTAACAGTCTCTTTTGAAATCCAAATGAAGCATATCTTTTGACTAAAAATTGATCTTGAAGGAATTTATCCTAAGACTAAATCACGCACGTTTCCAAGATATGTGCCCCAGAATATTGGTAGCAGTATAGTTTATATAAATTATAGAAATAAGTTCTAAACCATAGAGTCAAACCAAAAAGGAAGCACTTGTAAATCATTATGCATTCTATATGAGAAGCTAAATTCAAGACAGAAAGTCAGTCAGCTCCGAAGGTTATGGCAATTTTATTGTGTGTGTGTAATTTCTTTTTTTTTAAATCTTATTTTTTTAACGTTTTATTAGGGGCTCATACAACTCATCACAATCCATACATACATCAATTGTGTAAAGCACATCTGTACATTCATTGTTCTCATCATTTTCAAAGCATTTGCTCTCCACTTAAGCCCTTGGCATCAGGTCCTTTTTTTTCCCCCTCCCTCCCCACTCCCCACTCCCTCATGAGCCCTTGATAATTTATAAATTATTATTTTGTCGTATCTTGCCCTGTCTGACATCTCTCTTCACCCCCTTTTCTGTTGACCATCCCCCAGGGAGGAGGTCACATGCAGATCCTTGTAATCGGTTCCCTCTTTCCAACCCACTCTCCCTCTACCGTGTGTGTAATTTCTAAGACATAATCTTGATAGATTTGTCAAAGGAGATAGGACGATCATGGAGCTCATTGTAAAGAAGTTTAGGAAATTTGAAAACTTCATTTGAGAAAAAAAGAGGGCAGGAAAGTTGTATCAAGGACTTGCCCCTCCCCCCCACCCTTATTATGACCATGCATTTGCTCATTTTTTTCAGGGAAACAAGTCCTGTCCTAAGAGAATTTTGTTAGGAAACATTATAACAACCTCACCCTTTCTTTACATGTACATTTCTTTGTCTTCTCACACTGTGAAGATCACGATTGGAGTCATTTTAGGTTGCCAAACTGCCATTTTTATGGGCACAAATCGTAGATTACACAGAACATTCTGGAGAGAAGATAGAGAATCAGAAATGCCATCTTCAAAATCAATACACCTGGAAAGCGGAAATGTTGACAAATAGCATAAGTAGCTTCACATGTTTATATTTTTGTTTTAAAAAGGTTTCCATAATTGTGTAGCAATGCTTTGGGATTTATTCTTGCATTCCTGTCTGGTAGTTGCTTGAAAGACTGCCCATCATAGGGCTTCTTCACGCTTTTGAATGAGACACTGCTGGGGCCAAGGATTGATGGCAATGAGTTTTTTTGTTGGAGTTTGGGTTTTGAGTCGATGCACACTAATAGATACCACCACAGTGATTAAGAGTGTGAGATCTAGGGGAAATGATCTTAATATCTCTCAGCTTCAGATTCCTTATCTATTAAATTGGAGCTTAATACTTACATGATAAAACTGTAATGAGACAATGTACAGAGAGTGCTGCATAGATGAAGTGGCACATGATAAGTACTAAATCAAGGAACCATTATTTCTGGTTATTTGTAATCATATCTTTAATAATTTGCCCTACAATCAGAAATGTAGAGGACTATACTTCATCTTACATGTCACCAGGAGAGACCGGTCCTTGGAGGACATCATGTTTAGTAAAGCAGAGGGGCAGTGACAGAGAAGACCCTCAGGGAGATGGATTGGCCCAGTATTCCAACAATAGGCTCAAGCACAGGAACAATAGTGAGGTCGGTGTGGGACTGGGCATTGCATTCTTCGGTTGTGCACAGGGTTACCAGGGATTGGAATTAGCTTGATGGCACCGAATTACAGCTCATGTGCTAACGCTTGATGAAGGTATCTTCCTTGGGCATAGATGCCTCATATTTCTGCAACGTTTTCCATCTTTAAAACCTATGATGTTAACATTCTTTTTTTTTCCTAATCATTTTTTTTCTTTTCTTTTTATACATTTTATTAGGGGCTCATATAACTCTTATCACAATCCATACATATACATACATCAATTGTATAAAGCACATCCGCACATTCCCTGCCCCAATCATTCTCAAAGCATTTGCTCTCCACTTAAGCCCTTTGTATCAGGTCCTCTTTTTTCCCCCTCCCTCCCCCCTCCCCCCTCCCCCATGTGCCCTTGGTAATTTATACATTGTTATTTTGTCATATTTTGGCCTATCCGGAGTCTCCCTTTCCCCCCTTCTCTGCTGTCCCTCTCCCATGGAGGAGGTCACATGTGGATCCTTGTAATCAGTTCCCCCTTTCCAACCCACTCACCCTCCACTCTCCCAGCATCGCCCCTCACACCCTTGGTCCTGAAGGTATCATCTGCCCTGGATTCCCTGTGCCTCCAGCCCCCATATGCACCAGTGTACAACCTCTGCCCTATCCAGTCCTGCAAGGTAGAATTCGGATCATGGTAGTTGGGGGGAGGAAGCATCCAGGCTCTGGAGGAAAGCTGTGTTCTTCATCGGTACTACCTCGCACCCTGACTGAACCATCTCCTCTCCTAAACCCCTCTATGAGGGGATTTCCAGTGGCCAACACTTGGGCCTTGGGTCTCCACTCTGCACTTTCCCCTTTATTCAATATGGTATATATATATATACACACACACATATACACACATATATATACATATATATATATCTTTTTTTTGCATGATGCCTTATACCTGGTCCCTTTGGCACCTTGTGATCACACTGGCTGGTGCACTTCTTCCATGTGGGCTTTTTTGCTTCTGAGCTAGATGGCCGCTTGTTCACCTTCAAGCCTTTAAGACCCCAGACACTATCTCTTTTGATAGCCGGGCACCATCAGCTTTCTTCGCCACATTTGCTTATGCACCCATTTGTCTTCAGCGATCCTATCATGGAGGTATGCAGCCAATGATATGATTTTTTGTTCTTTGATGCCTGATAACTGATCCCTTCGGGACCTTAATAGAGATGTACATTCATCCAAACACTTCCATAATTAGTGAATACCCACTACCTATTTAATGCAGAAAAGTCAAGATAAGTGAGTACCAGTTGATAGTGCTGAACATTGTTTCCTACTCTTTAGTATGTTCCTTCATATTGAAAATTGATTCCTGAGTCCAATGCCTATGTTTCATTCAATAAGCAGATAATTAAGGTCGTATAGTATCTCCCAGTGTTGAAAGAAGTATGGACATGGTACCCCTTAGAGGCAAGGATGGCAAGCCTTCATCTTATATACTTCGGCCATACTGTCAAGAGAGACCAGTCATGGAGAAGGACATCATGCTTGGTAAAGTGGAGGGGCCATGAAAATGAGGAAGCTCTTCAACAAGATGGATGGACACCGTGGCTGCATCAACAGACTCATGCACAGAAACCATTGTGAGGACGGCGCAGGGCAGGGGAGGATTTCATTCAGTTGTGCGTTAGATCTCCATGGGTCAGAACTGATGGTGACAAAACAACAACAGTCTTGAGTCTAATGTAAAAAAAACTTATTGATGGGAACTGGTTATTTCTGATTATTCACAAATTGATTTTTTTTCTGGTTGGAGTAGAAGAGACTGCTGAAATCACATATTTCAACTGGATATCCCCGTATGGAAGGGTCACGGGGAGGAGATGAGACAGTCAGGGTGCAGTATAGCAACAATGAAACATACAACTTTCCTCTAGTTCCTAAATGCTTCCTCCCCACCCACTATCATGATTCCAATTCTACCTTACAAATCCAGCTAGACCAGAGCATGTACACCAGTACAGATAGCAACTGGAAACACGGGGAGTCCAGGACCGATGATCCCTTCAGGACCAGTGGTGAGTGTGGCGATACCAGGAAGGTGGAGGCAGGTGGGGTTGAGAGGGGGAACTGATTATAAGAATCTCCTCCCTGGGGGACGGACAGCAGAAAAGTGGGTGAAGGGAGATGTCGGACAGTGTAAGATATGACAAAATAATAATTTATAAATTAGGTTCATGAGGGAGGGGAGAGCGGGGAGGGAGAGGGAAAAATGAGGAACTGATGCCAGGGGCTTATGTGGAGAGCAAATGTTTTGAGAATGAAGAGGGTAATGAATGTACAAATGTAATTTATACAATTGATGCATGTATGGATTGTGATAAGAGTTGTATGAGCCCCAATAAAATGATTTTTAAAAAATAAATCATATTTATTTTCAAACAGAATTCAGCCTTTAACTAAGTTACTGCATGTGCCAGAATGTGCCAAGCGCAGTTTTCCAGGATGCTTACTATCATAGAGTTAGCACTACATTGACTTCTTTCAGAATTAATTCTCCTATGTTCTTATATACTTAATATATAATTACTGGATTTTAGAGTACAACTGTTAAAAACAGAATCAAGTGTTAAGATTCTTTTTAAAATTTAGAACCAAAGACATCACCCATCCAGGCTAATGTCACCAGCATGGGCATTATCCTTGGCTCCAAATATCTAGCTATCGTGATCAAATGAGATGTTTAATATTTGATATATTCCAATAACAGCAATAAGTGATGAAAAGGAGCACTTATCCCAGGATCATTTTTGAAAGCAATATCATGCAGTATACTAATCATAACTGGTAAATTGGCTTTAAGAATGAATTTATAATTAATATGTTCTACTCACTACTATTTCTTACAGTACAACTGTCAGTTTTTTTATACTTTTTCAGATTACTTTATTGGGGAAAGTACATGGTTTGTGTGTGTATTTTCTAACATCTTTGCTAACATATATTAATGGGAGTACTATCATTTATGTCTAAATGCATTGGGAAATGACTACCATTGGGATATACCTTCCAATTTCCTGTAGTGCAAGGACTTTAAAATATGATCTAGAGGTTTTAGCTTCTAATGGGAAAACCAATACTTTTTTTAATTTAGTATTTTTATACCAAAGTAAAGAGTGTCTTTTATACATGAATAGCTATAGGTCTATTCTCTGGAATTGTATAAGAGAAGTAATTATTGTTCTTCTTTCAAACTAGGAAGAGTTTGGGAACTGAGTCTTCAATGTTCCACATTTGCCAAACTGCTTACACGATTCATTAAAGCTCTCAGTAAAAAAAAATGAGTTGATTTGGAAACTGTGAGCTATATTTTGATCAAAGGTAATGGAATGCATTAAACAAACAAAAGAGTTTCCTCTCCAGTTCCTGAGTGTTTGATGATAGTTTTTCTGTGTTCTAGACCATGTGAGAAATATTACAAAACATCATACAAATATTATGTTATATTCCTCTCCTTGTTGATTCTGTCCAGATTTTTAAACCCATACAATTGTAGAAGCCTGTTTTGTTTTGATTAGGTCAACATACAATTTAAAAGGTCACTTATTTGGAAGAGCTCACGTTAGACAAAATGATCTGCTAGGGGTAGAGTAACACAACTCAAGGCTGATCCTAGCCAGATGTGAAATATGCAAATGCTGCCCTCCTAGATTATGAGGTCCTGTCGATGGAACCCTCATCCTTGGGAGGGAGAGAAGTAGAGAGACACTACTGAAGCATAATTACAGGTTTCTCTTGCCCTAAATAGCCATTCCCACTAAAATGCTATCAGCCCGGGACTGCTGCTGTGCTCCCAACCACTTACCAACAGCTAATGGGGAGCCAGGAAGTGGGAGGAGATTTCAGAAACGATCTCAAGACCTGCATAGTGTACCCCAAAATAGGAGATAATGAATTATGGAAAGCTGTCTGAACTGCCTGGACAAAAGAAAACATATTGTTATACACTCAAAAATCCTTTTCTGTTGCTCTATTGGCCCATTCAACTACAATTCAATATTTTCAATAAGTTTCTGTTTTATTCTATTACTAAGCTATTTAGCAATCCCAGACACGGTGAGTGTCTTGGGATGGAATACCAAATCAAAATACTAAACTCATTGCTACTCAATCGACGCGGACTCCTAGCAGCCTTGTAGGGCAGCTGCGAAATGTCCCTCACGTTGCCATCACGGAAGCTGGAAGCTGCCTTCCTCCTGCTCAGTGTGTGCTTGTTGGGCTCTGGGTTTGACTTGCAGACCATTCTGGGTTGCTAGCAGGTACTTTAATGACTGTGCCACCAGGGCTCCAGGCTCCCACTCTTGAACCCACAGAGATGGAGTGGATTACTATTCATAGGGACCCAATAAATTAGAGTGGAACTGCTTCCTGGGGTTTCCAAAGCTGTCAATGTTCACAGGGCCAGAAAGCCTCACTTTCTCCCCTGTAGAAACCAGTGAGTTCTGAACCGCCCCCCCTCCCCTCCCCCGGTGGGTTAGCAGTCCAATGCTTAACCCGCGAAGCTCTAACCCGGTTCTTGGCAAGACAGTAAAAGCAGTTATAATAACTGGCATTTACTGAAACCAGCCCACGGATAGGTCCCGTTGTAAGCAATTTTACATATGATAACACAATAAGGACTCTTAAATACATAATAAGGTCTCATTCTCACACCCTTCAAATTGATTCCAACTCTTAGAGACACGATGAGTTAGGCACAGTCATTGCTTCAATTTTACAGATGGAAAAATAATTAGGAACAGAGAAATTTTATAGCCAAGGCCACACCAAGGCCAATGAGCAGAATCGCCAGGATCCGACCGTAGCAACCCAGCTTCAGAGGAGCTCGGAGGTAAATCTATGTTTACAAACGTGCGGGCAGGCACATGCGCATTGTGCAGTTAAAACACAAATTGTTGAGAAGCTCAAGTTACCCATATCCCAAATAAGAATCAACGGCTAGTGGCTTTTACTAGTAGCTCTAATGCAGAAGGAGTGTTGGCGGTAGAACGGACTGTGTGTTGGGTTGCTAACCTCAAGGTTAGCAGTTTGAAACCACAAGCCACTTCATGGGGGATAGACGAAGGCCTCTGCTCCTGTCAAGAAGTTACACTCTCAGAAGCCCCTGGGGGCAGTTCTGCTCTGCCCTATGGGGTTGCTATCCGTTGGATTCCACTCGAGGGCACAGAGTTTAGTTTTGAATTTGGTAATATTTCATTGCCATTTGCCACAGGCAGAGGCCTGGGCTATAGAGTTCACGTAAGTAGTCTTCCCAGCTTACATGCAGCATATGTAAGCATGACTAAAAGGCTGTTTCTGCCTGCCCGCGTTGGGCAACTCTAAAGCAATTACTAAAGCGTAAATGATTAGTAGCTAGTTAACTTTGAAATTACGCACAGTTGGTGTATGTTTCCCAACATAGGACACTGTCCAGATATGTCTCCACAATTGACAAGGACCCTCTCTGTTACCCCATCAAAATTTCCTCAACTATTTCACTGCCTTCAGCCAAACTTTGTATAATGCAGAAAGGAAGGCGTAAGGGAGGAATTTCACCTTCTTTATCACATGTCGTTGGCAGCTATAAGTTAAACCTTAGGCTTTGTTTTGTTTTAATGTCTTGGAACAACATCCGAAAAAAATGGGTGACCAGCAGTCTGCCCAGCTTGTGGATATTCATTAACCATGGCCAGAGTGCACACACATTACCATGGTTAGCTCAGTGACTAATATTGCTACTTTGTTGCTGCTTTTGTTGTGCTTTGGTTTGCTTTTTAGATGTAAAGCTACCTCCTCTGCCACGCCATGGCGCTGAGTTGTTTTGCGGTTTGCGTTTTGTTGTTTCCCACCCCCATCTTATTATTGTGTTTTGCAGATTACAGCAAGTGTCTACCACAAGGTGGCGATAGAGAGTCGCGATTCCTTGTCCTTAAAGTTTAGATGGTGAGCCCTAATGGTGCAGTCATTTCTTGTTGGCCTGCGATCCTCATGGTTGGCAGTTCAAGACCACCAGGAGCTCCGCAGGAGAAAGGACGGACTCTCTACTGTCGTAAGAGTTGCAGTCTCGGAACCGCCACAGCGGGGGTCACTAGGAGTCAGCAATTGATTCGGGTGGCCGTAAGTGAGTGAATAT